>NC_041017.1:6989696-7292727 GCF_004193775.1 Glycine soja
ATTTTATCCAACATTGGATGATAGTCATTTGTTTTTACTAAAACTGTTTTTCACTCACTTGATCATACAATTAGTATCTTTGTTTAACATGTTTGTGAAAATCATTCATTTACGAAAAAGTTATCATATTTTTCTAACACACTATTCAATCCCTTTCTAGTGTGATCTTTGATATTTCAAAATGATGGAGCCTTTGATGCTCCTGAACTTCACAATTTTTAGAGAATGGATCTCACTCTTATGAACCAATGGTGTAGCTTGTTAACCCACTCATACCGTTAACATATATATAAAGAGAGAACACTATCTTATATGAGAATAAGAGAACAACTAATAACAACCATCAAATCAAGATTAAAAAATACGATTAAGATTAAATATTTATAAATTCAAATTAAAATATAATATAACCATCAAATCTCTAAAAGATTCAACAAACAAAAATCAAATCTATAAAAATCACCCCATCAATTATCACTTCATAGAAGAACTCAATTAAACCTTCACGGCATCACCACAAAAAATCATCCCACCGCTGTAGGTACCACCATGATCACTATTATCAACACCACCTTTGTCGTCATGCCCATCATTGCCATCGTTGTCGCCACCACCACCGCCAACGGTGGTGGCAGTCATAATGATGGTGATGAGTTAATAATAATTGAGATATTTTAGGATGTAACAATTGATATCTTTTATATCTTTAATTTTAGTTTGGTAAATCTTTTAGAGATTTGATGGTTATATTAGATTTTGATTTTAATTTTAATATGAATATTTTAGTCTTGACCGTCTATTATTTTTAATATTTTAAATTTAAATTAAATTTTAATTTAATAAAAAAAAATCTTAAAGATTTAATTTATGTCATCCTAAAATATCCTAAACTTATCACCAACATGACCCCACCACCATCATGATTGTTTTCGTCACAACTGTCATGATCGTTACCACAACCACCACCACCACCATTGCAATTGCTGCCATGACCATTATCATCGCCATCAACATGACATATTGGTGGCGGGATTGATCATGTTGGTGGTGGTGGTGGTGGTAACGGTGACGATCTTGACATAAATTAATTTTTTTAAAAAGGACATAAAATAAATCTTTAAGATATTTGATTTTCTGTTTGGTAAATCTCTTTGAGATTTTATGGTTAAATTTTTTTAATTTAAATTTAAAATATTTTAATCTTGACATTTCATTTTAATATAACAGTTGAGATTGACTATTCTCACATAAGATGTTCATTATCATATGATTCGCCCTATATATATGAGGTTGTTAATGTACATACACCTTTTTTAGGATAAACACTAATCTAGGATAAATCTTCATTTTTTGTAAAGACAACATTCTTCTACAAAGCAATATTGACTTGGGGGCTAAGGTTCTGGGGTAATTATTGACTCAACATGTGTTAATTGTTGTTTAGGATGTGTAATTTGTTAACACACTCATACTAAAAAAATAAGTGTGTATGCTAGCAAATGTTTATAGGGTTTACTAATGTACCCATACTTGTTGTTTAGGATAAGTACATTAACATTTAATAAATGTGAAATGTGCAGAAGAAAAACATACGTGCCATGTGTTGAACTCTCCTAAACAACTTACATAAATGTGAAATCCATATCAAAGTCATAAATAGCTATGGCATGAAAGGTGAGGAAGAAATAAAAGGAACACACTAGAAAAAAGGGTTGAATAGTGTGTTTGTAAACTTTAAAACTTTTTGTTCAAAAGGTCTTTTCTCAAGAGCACAAATTTTATAAAATGAGCTTGAAAAAGGTTTCTTCAAAGATATAAATGTGAGGGATAAATAAAATATTATATTGATTCACTTAACCTAAATTATGTCTAGTTTTCCTTACACTTATGACTACAACTAATATTTTCTATACCACTCTTGGCTTTAACACCAACCCCCCTGAGATTTATAAAAACAACTACATATAACAATTGACACACAAGCTAGTTTAATTTATTAATATGGTCATGGAGATTTCCTCCCATCTCCATTGTGAGTTGATACGACACCATCTTCAAACATAGACGATTGTTAGCGACTTGGATTTATATATGCTTTCAAGCTTCTCCCATAGATCCTTCGGTGTTGTCTCCTTCAACACATTGTACTTTTTCTTGGGAGCAAGAACTATCCGAATCATGCTCACAACCTTCTTTTGGATCTTACTCCATTTCGTTTCATTCATGGAAGTTGGTTTTTCATCTTCCAAAGCCTGACCAATACCTTATTGGACCAAAAGGTCTTGAAGGGTACACTACCAAATCATGGAATTTGTTTTCCCATCAAACAACCAAATCTCAAACTTGTGTGTTCCTTACAATAACTTTGATACCATTTTTTAGGAAAATAACATACATCAATGGAATCACCCACATGCCAAAAAAATATTTTAGAAGGAACACACAAATAATTAACGTGGTTTGACACCTAGTACATATGTCCATAAAACCATCCTTAAAATATTTCACTATATCAAACATGATTAAAAAAAATTGTAACCCACCTGAAATTGTGTATCATTCTACAAACTCGAGACTCCCACTCAAAAGTTACAAGAGAAGATAACACACTCACTATAAGAGATTCTCACACAAGTGATCACGCTCCCACACACTTCCATTCTTCTCTTGCTTTGGGTTTGGATGGAATGGATGCTCCACCACTTCCCAAGCCTCCCTTGACAAGAGATGGAAGAACCCTTCATTCATGAAAAAAGTGACTTTTCACGAGAAGGCGGATACTTAATGTCGCTTTTACTTCATTCAATGTAGTGGTGGTCTTAAGAGTCATACATTTGGTATAGTTCAATTTTGATTTTCATAAGTGCTTCATTTATTTGGAAAATTTAATTTTCTTTCAAACAAGCAGAAAGTTGTATTTTGTACTATGTTATCCTAAATTCAAGGAATATTATTATTCACAAAGAGAACAAAAAAGCAGTGAATTTAAGATTTCTAAATAGATTTAGAATGGAGAAAATAAGATATAATTTTATGCTTTTAAATTCATTTTTATTTGAAAACATGGTCATAAATAACAAACAGAAATAACATGCTTTTGCTCCTTAGAAACACTTTTATTTATTTAACTTAGCTAAAACAGAGATATGACACATTAAAGTATACTTAAGTACTTATTTTTTTTAATACACTAACATTTTATGATGTAAAATTTTATGCATGACACACCTAATTTAATAAAAGATTTATTAAATTAAATAAATAAATAAATAAAACTTATAAAAAAATTTATCCATAATTTTTATTGGACCAAATTGAAATTTTGGTCTTTCTATTTTTCTTTTTCGAATTTAGTCCCCACATTTGAGAAAATCTATAATTTTGGTTCATTTCCAATTTTGATAGATTTTATTTCTTTATTTTGATCTAATTGAACATTGGACACAACATATTCATCCAAGATACTATCAAGAAATAATTTAATTAATTAAAATAAAAAATAAATATATACAAAATTGAGAATTGAACCAAAATTACTAATTTTGTTAAATGTAAGCACTAAAATTGCAAAAAAATATAGAGACTAAAATTATACATTAGCAATTAAAGGAGAATTAAAATTATAATGTAAGCTTTTTATAAACTTAATACCAATATATCATCTAGGGTATAAATAAACTAATGTAGAGCTATTTAATCTTAATAAGAGGTTTTGAATTTGAACTTTAAGTATTCAACTGAGTTAAATATTTAAATTTTTTTATCATCCATAATAATCTTACTCAATTCGAACAATATTATTTCCTATAAAAATATATATAATCTTTGCTAAAATAAACTTAATACCGGTATTTTCATATTAAATGCTACAACAATACATAAATTTTATAAGAATTCTTAACTTTTCCTTAGGAGTATTCCAACACTTGGATGTAACCAACCAATTCAACCAAATAATAGGATGAAGTTCACTGTGCAATCTTATCTGTCCAAAGGACAGATGAATCTGGTGTCAATTAATTAATTATTGCAAAAATAGACGACAAGAGTATGAATCAAAGAGGGGTGTGTGTTAGGCACCACAGCTGTTGGTCAAAGGAAAAAAAAAAACAAATAAATAAATAAAAGGGTTACCAAGTATAACCACTCGTATATCTCACAAAATTGTTGTAGCACTACTTAATACATGAATGTTTCGGACCCTACATGATAAAAAGACTCAGGCATTATTAACAGGGTTGCACGTGCGAACTTGTAGTGGCCCCACGTGCAGGCTTTAGGCTGGGAACGTACTGCATTATGAAATGAATGCCCATATCTTGATTTTGCCATGGACCCCCCAAAAAATATAACAAATAATCGAATCTTGCTGAACCAAGAAGTTTTAGTTAGCCAGATACAACACTTCATTTAGTTGAAGGAACAAGAAAAAAGAGATTCATAATAACTCAACCTTTTAGAGACATGAACATGGTTTTCAGCATTTGTGAAATCTCACTTTTCTGCCCTATTGTACACTTGTACTAGCTATTTCCCCCCATACCTTTTTGATTAAAAAATAATTGTTTTTATTTTTATTTTTAATTTGCCATTGTTTATGAAAGGAGTTAAAGAAGAAACACATAACTAAGCCATTACATATTGAAACCAAAATAGAACGTTACTAGATAGATGTACTAATCAAGATTGTTCTAATAAATTTTCCAAATATAAATTTACTAAGTATCTTCCCGTGGACAAGACATCAAGTCTCTTCTCGCTGGGTTCGTATTTTCCCTTCCGAAGCTGATAGCGATGTGTTACAGCCGAAATAGTATAAGCTTGTCCTTCTATTGTTACACTCTCCCCACACTGCAAGTTCTGCTTTGGAAAAAAAATAAATAATATTATGCAAATGCTCCAAATGAATGTGTCACGTTTCTTTTTCCATTCTCACAAAGTTATGTTGGATCTTATCACCCAAAAAGAAAAGAAAGGAAAAAGTTAAGTTGGATCATGGTATGCATAATTGAATCAATTGGGCAAAAATTGACAACGCGACATGTGATCAATAATGTTTTGTTAAACTATGAAAAAGAAAGGTTTTGTTAACCGGGGCATAGGGAGTTCTGCTTTCAGAATCTACTACTATTTTTTCTGATTTCAGAAACAGAACCATAAAGGCTACAAACAAACACAGCTAGTTAACCATACAGCTTGCTTCAATTCCTCATCTCATATGGACCCATCAGCCATCTCACATAATGCTTTGCCATTAAAAAATTGAGAAGCAATAGATCTAAATAAGCAACCACAACTACAACTACAATCCTCATACATCTAAAAATTAATACACTACAATTTCTTCATCTTTTTACTTTATGTGTTTAGAGCTCCAACATGTGCCTTGTCTTCAATTTTATGCCTGACTGACTCATAGAAATGATGGCATCTGCCATCCACATGTTTTCATATAGCCTGAGATATACATATACTAGACCTATATGATACACAACTTTATTCTTCCAATCTGCCAAGGTTAATTTTAGAATAGCAAGTGAAGACTTTATAGTTTGCAATTATATTCCTTCTAAATTATCCTTTCATAGGGACATATGTCCTCCAAAGCACCAAAAGTCAGTCCCCCTCCATTGAGAGAGAAGCAAACTCTGATCCAATGAGCAGGACAAGGGCTGACCAAAGAAGCCAAACACGTTAATGGTGGTTTTCACACTTCAATGAATAGTTCCCATCACAATGATGTTTATTTGGATACAAAATTGTGTTAGAAAGGGTAGGGAAACTTGCACTAAAGCTCTCTATTTTAGAATGGCAATGTTGCTCTTAAAGTAGCCTTTCACACGTATTCTTGAATGTAGAAATAATAATTCCTTTGAGATTGAGAGATGCAAATGCCGATCCAATAAGTAGGCCAATGGTCACCATAAGAAGTAAAATGTATTGATCGTTTATCCTCTTAATTCGTGGGTTTTGTCACTAAGTAGTGCTTACATAGTTCAAATTATTTCAGTACGGGAAGGGAGTATAGCTTGTTAATCTTCCAATTGCGATTTGTCTAAATCTCAATCTTCATGACTAAGAATAGGAATCCTTAAATGTGATACCAGTCAACAATCGTGCCAACTGATGCAACATAGGCCCGATTTAAATTAGCTTCTAACTTATGATAGCTTTTCAATTATATCAAAACATATTATTAAGATTTTTCCAAGACAAGAATGCCAGGTTTTGTCAAGTTCATTGGTACTTAGGGAAAACTTAAATGAGGGAACTTCTGAAAAAGTTAGTGTATATGTAAATGTTAACTAGTGTGAGATGTTTGATTCATTTTACTTTATTTTTCTTTTTTTAAGCGCTTGCTGAGAAGTTTATCTAAATTGACTCAGTCTAATTAGTTAAAACTTTAATGATAACATATAAAGCTGTTTAGATGTCTTCAGAAACCAGCTATGCCACATTATTTTTCCTTTTGCCATTGTGCTATGCAAACCAGCTACTAGTTTGGAACTGTATTCGTTCATGTCATGTCATCTAAATGTCATCATACTGTTCTGATGAACTTTCCAAGTTTCATTCTGTAATACCTTACAGTTGCATGGGTTTACACGATCTCTCTTGCGCATATCTCAGATTCTGGGTACATTAAAATTATGTAGAGTAAAATATCTACTCCCCTTTGACAATTTCATTCTCTTTCGGCTTCCTGCCGATAGGAACCAAAATAGGAATGGTAAAACTGAAGTAATATTGACACTGGATTAGAACAAAATCAAAGGTATAGACCCCTGTTACAAGATGAACAATAGAAAACAAACAAATAACAGAAATTATAGAAACCTTTTCTGAGGAAGAAGCAACTTCTTCACTCAACCCCACCAAATATTCCTTCTAACAAATTCCTTGATACTTGACTCCTCCATCTTCCCACTATATAAAATTGTTTCCATCTCTCTCCACCCATCACTTGTCACATGTCATTTCTGTTAAGTCCTACCTCTCCCTCCAATTCCCATCCTACCCTTATCACTTCTATTTCTTGATTAGTTAGCTCCTAACTACAGGCCCAGTAAGCCCAACAATTGTTGAGCCATCACCTTCATAGATTTTCCTTCATATCAAATGGACAAAAAGTCTTGGGAGATAACTCTAGCACCAAAGAACTTTATACTGATGGCTATACTATCATATATTTTGAACTGGATACCATAATATTCTGGGATCTTCTCTGTTTCTCTCCTTCTCTATCTAATCCTAATATCCTATAATTTTATCATAGTCATACTATAGATAAGACTCTTGTTCAATTTAAAGACTCGAGACAAAAGAGTGTTGGGTCTATGGTTATTACAAAAATTTATCCAAAGTTTCAAGTCCCATAGTGATTCCATTCCTTGTTATTGTCATGATATAAACACTTCTAAAAACTTGATCTTGAGAAGCCGAAAATACTCAAATATTCTCGATAGCAGAATCTGAAAACGGCTCTTTTCCCTCCATACCAAACAAATGTCTCATTTCTCAACAGAAGAATGTTGAGAATAGGATCATTATTAGCCTGGTGAAAACCGCAATAAACCAGCTTCAGACCTTGATCATTAGTACCATCCAGTTTGTCACAACATTACAAAAACCTTATAACAATATTTTTGAGTTCTTCCTATATTTTTCCTCAAATGGCATAGAATCTTAAAACATATTCATTTGAAAATATTCCTCCAATTTCAAGTCCCAAAAATTTCAGCTATATACCCTGTTTCAGTCACGGAATATGTAAAATGAAGGCTAGTTAATTGAGATTTTTATTTTTACACAAGCGAACTTCAGAAATATACTGATTCAAAGAGCATAGAAAGAATCCAGAATTTGCTTGGATGCTGGAATTATACCATTGTTACAACAAGGCCTATATAAGTAAAGGTGGCCTTATCAACTCACCAGTCATGTTAGGGAATGCTAAGAGGGGTCAACAAAAAAGGACTGTCCTTTTATATTTTTAAATTAATAAATTTATGATATATTAATAATAATAAATAAAAGACGATGGGATTAACATAGTTATAAAACTTGGCTTGATCCCAACAGCTTAATCAGTAAATAGGTGACCCAGTCAATCAGGTAACTAGTTCGAGTGGGTTATTGGATTAGATGTGCAATTTAACCGGTCTAAAACCAGGTTAAACCAGCACAAACCATTTTTTGGTTAATGAATTGAACTGGTTTTACAAAATATTCCCTGAGACTTGATTATACACGTGACTTTGTAATTAACTCAAATAACATCAACCACTACTCCATAGTTAGACGTTTGTTATAAATTATAATATTAGTTATCACATTATAAATAGCCTATGTGCATTGTTGGTGTAAAGAGTTTTTACATTGTAATCAAATCACAAATTGTCATGTATAGTAAGCTCGTTGAATTTTCCAATAATTACTTTAAAAGTGATATCAATAATGATTTTTGATTGATTGATAGTATAAAATTTTACTTCTGACAATGCATAGAAATTACTCTCTTATATTAATCATTTACTTAATTATATGTGTAATGACACTATCTCTAGAAGGTTATATTGTCATATTTCATTAAATAAATAACATATGCACTCACAATATACAATATTTTTATGGTTAAATTAATATTTTGGTCATCTAATTTATTATTTAGGTTCAATTTGGTCATCTAATTTTCTTTTGGTTCAATTTAGTCTTCTAATTATTAAAACCAATTCCATTTGGTCCTTTAGTTTTTTTTTTTTCAATTTGATCCTCTAATTTTTAAAACCAATTCCATTTGATCCTCTAATTTTTTTTTGTGTTCAATTTGATCCTCTAATTTTTAAAACCTATTCAATTTAGTCCTCTAGTTTTTTTTTGTTCAATTTGATTCTCTAATTTTTAAAATCAATTTTTTTTTTTGAGAAATATGCATTTTGTGACGATTTAAAATCATTTAGTGACAGTTTTTAAACCAAAGAATGATTTCTTATAACATAGACTCAAGAACCAAATTGAATCCATTTAAAAAAAATCATAGAATCAAATTGAACCAAAAAAAAAAAACTAGAGGACTAAAAAAAGGTGACTTCACCAAAAACAAATTAAATCTAAAAAACAAATTAGAGAACTAGAAAATTAATTTAACCTATTTTTCCATTTTCATTCGATCACAAAACTTTTATGTAAGTTTATAGACATTTATAATAACTACTTCAAAAGTTGTATCAAGGACAAGAATGATTTCTTATTGGTTGACAATTGCATGTGTAATGTGTTAAATTAAATAAACTCTAAATGAAAAGATTACTCTTTGCCTAAGCCGTGCCTTCTCACCCATCCAAACATAACAACCATTACTAATTAGGTAGATACAATTCGCAAGCAGGGGTTCTAATTTAAACTACCAACAATGAAGCTTTGGAATTGATTTTAAAAACAGAAAAACAAAAAATCAACGAATGGCACTTACGGGGGGTAAGCAACGAACGCCAAGAGACTTGGGTGGAGGAGTAATCTCGACCACTTTGTAGGGAAGGATGCTACCTCGTTCTCTGTCTCTGTCTCTCTTCCTACTGCACGAAACCTCAAACGACATCGTCTGCTAAAAGAGAGCGAAAACGAGATTAACTAATGAAGAATCATGGAAAAGATAGAAAAGTGGGTGAGTGCGGTACCTTCTGGCATGAAGCGAGACCCATGTTCCACGACGCCATTACAATTAGCTTCTCTTCTCTTCAATTCTCGTCACGCAAAATGGCAACAGCAAAGCCAGAAAAAACTCCGGATTTTTTTTGTGGTGGGACACGAGTCACAGGGTAATACTGTCAAACTTCTCAAAGCAATTTTTTATTCCATTTTCTCTTATTAAAATGACTTAAATAAAATATTTAGTTCATACAATTTAAATTTATTTATTTTTTGTTCTTTGTAAATTTATCTTTTGTTTTTAGTTCTTGTAAAGAGAAATGAGTAAAATTATACTGATATTTTCTTTGATACTTTTTTCTTTTTCGAATACTTTCTATTTCATCGGTTATAATTTATTAAAAATCATTAATTTTGATAAATTTAGTTTTAATTAATATTTCTCTCTCCTAATTTATATTAAATTAGAATTAAAATATTTTAAAATTAATAATTTTTAATAAGATCAAACCAATTATAAAGATAGTATCGGACCAAAAATAACTAATATTCTCTCTTTATTTTTAGTTTTTAAGGAAATTTAGATAACTTCTTTTTGATTTGTCAAAGTGTTATATAAAGGGTTTTAAGGTCTAATAATAAAACAAATGTAATTTAGAAGGAGTAAAAATAAAAAAAAAATTCTGTAAGGAAGAAATACAAAAAACACTTGTAAGAATTAAAAATATGTTTAAACCAATTGAAATTAGTTTTCTTTTCTAATAAGTATTCCTTGACCAAAAATCAAATACTAATCCTATAAATCAAATGACAAAATTAAAATGTATTATTAATTAAATACTAATCATGTCATGTTATTAATTAAAATGTATTATTCTGACTTGCGTAAAAAAAATAATTACTAAATTTTAAAAATATGGTGGCTAAATTTTTAGAGTATCATTTTATTTTTAATGTTTATTTTAAGGCAATATATAATTTAAAATGTATATATAGAATCTCACTCATGTAAAATAACCTACTTATTTGTTTTTTTTTGTTAGGCGAGGCCTAAGCCAAAAAAGGAGACTACACAGATAATCCTGGGAGTAGCAAACTCCCAAACTATGAGCAAGAAGCAGTAGCCTAAGAGAGGCTGGCCTCTGCTAAGATCCTCCACCATTCTGCAGGCTTGATGAGCAAGCACATCCACACAATGATTAGCTTCTCTATAAATGTGAGAGATGCTTATATTGTCATGTTGAATAATTAAATTCCTTATAGCAGTAATAAGCCTCAAACCAGAAGCTGCCCCAACCTTACCACAATTAATGCTAGTAAGTAGTAACAACTTTAGAATCCACCTGTACTTCAATCCCATGCCACCCTTTAGATAAAGCTAGCTTGAGACCCTCATAGACCCCCCAACAACTCACCAATTAAAGCTAAACAACTGCCTAGCTTTTTGCTGAAACCACCCTGCCAATTTCTAAACTCATATCGCAATAAACCTCCACAACCAGCAACATAATTTTGCTTATTGCAATTGTTTCCAATTTTTATCAGAGTATGTTTAGTGGCGAATTATCCGATTTCTTATTACTCTCAATTTCTTTTTTTCTAGAGTGTGGCAAATTCAACTGAGTTATTTTAGGTTGTGACGTTTCTACTTATCAATTTAGAGTTGGTCAGATGTTGCTCTTTTTCTTATTTTTATTTTTTGGGGACATCAACTATTTTTAAAAGTTTTGTACAGTCATATATATACTTTTTCAAGCAATAACTAATTGGATGTTTCATACTAAGAATAAAAAAAATCGGATGTTTCATCACCAATAAGAAGTTTGTAGCATTTTAGCTGGTTGACATGTACCAAAAAGGGAGGTAGCTCCATGATTGCTGGTGAACCTACAATTCCATTGGGGTGCTGTCAAAATAACAATCATATATTTCATATAAAAATTAAGAAAAACAATCGATCACTTGAACTCACATAAATATTGAGAGAGCATGTGTAAATCTTTTGAATCCATCATATGTTGCAACTAGGTAACTTGCATTTCAAAAATGTTCTTTTAGTGGTCACTATAAATCTAAGTAAGTGCAATAATAATCGATTTTGGCTCTTAAAACCACAATAAATAATTGAAAAATCAGAAGCAACAAAGAGTTGTTTTGCTGACACAGTGGAAGAAAAAAAATAATGTGCGATCACCACATTGCTCAACCAAACACACACTAAGACATCAAACAATGATAAATATTTTTTGAAACTATTGAGTTTCTTAGCTTATAATGATATAGTGATAAATTTATTGGATAAACTCCACGGAATGCCTCAAATACATCACCAACAATAAAAAGAAAAAACAATTTTATATGTCGGTGAGGAATTTCATTTGTCAAGAAATTTTTTATATAAAATATTTGAATATTTTTAATTAACAAAATTTGGTGCCCACACACATATATGGATAAACTTTATTTTTTGTTGTTCGCCACCCTGTTGTTCAAGCTTGGCTCCGTTCCTGGTTATATCAACCAAACTACACATCTGCTTGCTAATTTCTTAAGAGGCATATAAAATATGTTTTGTTCTTATAATCGTTGGTTTATTGGTCATGGTTGAAAGGCCTAAAGTTTCAGTAGATACTATGGCAAATGGGCGCAGAAAGATCAACCCAAATATGCCTCCCATATTCATGGTATGTCTTACATAATGATTCTTATTTACTAACTTATGAATTTTCAGTCTATTTCTTGGACTATATGTACCCAAGAGGGCTGGTCTCATGGAAATGTTGTGGGAATACCTGTGAAAGAGGAAAAATAAATGCAATATTACTCTTCCTTTAACAAAAAAACGATGTTAGCCACTAGTTTAGCAATGAAAAGATCCCAATTCAAAAGACAATAAAATATGCTAGTAATGCATTAGCCAACAATTCTTAACATGAATTGAAAACCTTTGATGCATTCATCAATTCTCTTGAGGAGCTATAATTTTGCACATTGTGATTTATTTTTTGTTTCGTCCACTTGGGGTAGTGTTGTTATTACATCACTGAGTGGTGGGCACACATATACCGGGCACACATATACCATAGTTATCTTTGTAAATAATCATGGTACTCTTTGTGATGTAATCCTATCCCGTAAGAGCATTGGATAGAAGACTCTAAAAAAATTGGGCTAGAGATATAAGAGAAGGCCCTAAGGTTCTCATGAGCCTTAGGGTAGATTTCGAACCCATGTGCTAAGTATGAACTCGTTTATCTTTGTACATATTAAATTAAGGTTTCATTATTTTTTGGCCTTGTATTTAGGGCTCCATAATATAGGTAAGGTACCCTAGAAAATGTAGGAATTTATGTAGGATCAAGTCCAATCACTTAATGCATGTGAAATTACAAAACTATCCCTAATACAAAAACTAGTTTAGGTGTCCTAATATATAAAGGCTGAAAAATCTTACATTTCTAGGGTACCTTACTTATATTATGGAGCCCTAAATACAAGATCAAAAAATAATGAAACCTTAATCTAATATGTACAAAGATAAGCGGGCTCATACTTAGTCCATGGGCCCGAAATCTACCATAAGGCTCATAAGAACCCTAAGGTCTTCTCTTGCTGGCCCAATCTTCTTGGAGTCTTCTATCCAATGCTCTTGCAGGGTAGGATTACATCACTTTGTACCCTTGATATAATATTTTTTGCCTATAAAAAATGGTGTTCATATGCAACTTGCTTTATGCTTATGAAATTCATTGTGTTTTAACTTGGCTATTTGTAAACTGCATCTCTTGATTTAAGGAATGAAGATTGAATCTTAAGGATGGAAAATCATTTTTAAAAATGTAATAAAAGATTTGTGGAAAACCGCCACAATGTTTAAATAATTATATTTATTATAAGATAGTTACTTTAAATATTGTGATAGTTTTTAGTTGTTATTATGATAAATTAATTATTTTAAAATTTAAATATTAATAAAAGATTTAATGTTTCAAATGAAAAATTGAAAAAAATATATATCAAAATAATATATTTTGAAGACACAAAAGATCAAAATAAAATTTTTAAAATTTAATGCACTAAAATAAAATAACGGTAAAACACAGTAGACAAAAGTGACATTAAGCCAAATATTAATGTTGGAAATCCTTTAGAGTGTGTTTGGATGGAGAAATTTAAAATTCTGAAAAATTTTAAATTCTAAGAATTTCAAATACTTTAATTGAAATTCTTTTATTTTCAAAATTTTGTGTTTGGATAAAAAAAATTAAAATTATGAGGATGAAAAAAAAAGAGAAAATATGGTTGGTGTGCTAGTTATACATATTCCTCTATGCTCACACTCGATCGATATTTTAGGAGTTCAGACGGTGTTTCTTGAAGAAGACTGTAGGAAGAGAATTTCAATTTCTCACCTTTTAGAAGGAAATTGAAATTTCAGATTTTTAGTTGTTTAAAATTCTGTTTTAAAATTCTAAAATTTTAAATTTTTCATAAAAAACATCCAAACAATGAATTCTAAATTACAGAAATTTAAATTATCTGATAAATTACTTTCCTCAATTAGAATTATCTATCCAAACGCACTCTTAAGGTGACCAGAGATCTTCAACACTCTTTTGGGTCTTTCTGATGGCTTGGGCTCCTCTATTGATATGGGCCTATAATTTTGGTGCCTGTTGTATGTGTCGGCTTAGTGGCTTATCATATTTGGTGTCAAGTTGACCTTGTTGCTATTATCATTAAGAATGACATGGCATTATTATCAACTGTTGTTGTTCTGTAGGCAAATAGAAGTTATCTTTACTTTTTGTAAAGAAATCTAGAAATATGTGATAATAAAATGATTTCCATATCTACTCCAAAGAGGAATTACACTAGTATTTCAACATACTATACTATTTGCATATAGTAAATAATATTTATGGCTCAACATGCCCTGAAGCTGAGGAATACATGTCTTTCATTCTCAGTTTGTTACTAGATCATGAAATTTGGAGCTTCTGAGTCCCTTAGTCAACATATCAACTAATTGCTATCTGGATGGAATATAAGTCATACAAACCATGCCTTCTTCCAATTTTTCCTTGATAATGTGTCTATCAATTTCATTATGTTTTGTCTTTAATGTTGTATAGGATCATGAGCAATATTGATTGTTGACTTCTTGTCACAATGGAGCTTCATGGGACCTTCCAGTTCAACCTTCAAGTCATCTAGAATAATCTTTAGCCATAGAAGTCCACATAATCCTGGAGCAATAGACCTGAATTCTGATTTTGTTTCTTACTCTTTCATGTGACCAAGTTTCTCCTCCTAGGAAAGTACGATGCATGGATGTTGATCTCCTAAGTCCTATCAACCAGAGAGCTTGCATAAGTTGTATCTGTATAGGCTTTAAGACTCAATTTTTCACTCTTCCTAACCAGGATTCCCTTTCCAGGGCCGTCACATTACTTGAACTTTTGAATCTTCAGGACTAGACATGGTAGCAGGACGAGATGAGGATGGGTATGTGGTTCCCTGTCCGCATCCCTGCTTCCCAAAACCCATCCCCATCCGTGACAGGTATGATTTTTAGTTCCTCGTCCCCGCACATATCGGGTATACTCGTCCTCTACTTGTATATGTCCTATAATTTTAAAAAATAAAATAAAACATAAAAATTTAATTTTAAAAAGAAAAAAAAGAAATATTTAATTTTCTATAAAATAGTGTCATCATATATATCCAAGAAAAAATGCTCCATCACTCTACCATATGCATATCCGTTCCCAAAGTTCTAGTTTTATCACCAAATGAATGTACAAATCAATCATGACCTAGTAATTTTTGTAATAAAAATCCCACAATAACATGATTATGCACTTGAATTACAAAGACAAACAATAACAAAAGATTAATTAAGTAATATATGTTACATAAAATAGAGATTATTTAATTATTACACATATCGAGTATGAGAAGACAGGTACAGGGACATGACGGATATGTACATACCTATTCATGTCCTTGTACATGTTTCTAAAAATCAGGTATTATTCATTCCCGTATCTATTCTCGATAAAAGTAAGAATTCTCCATTAAACTCGAGGCAGGGTGGGGTGATACCCATGAATATGGGTTTGTTTAACATGCCTATTCAAGATTTATGTTTGTTTCTTGTTGTGGTTGAATCTTTATGTCACATTACTTGAACATTTTGTTATTTTCTCTTCATTGTATAAATGATTTACTTAGTTTCTGGTTAATTTTTTTAAGAAATAGTATGAGTATATTTTTTCTCATTATGGCATGGTAAAATTGGTCATACATCTCATTGAAGACACTTAATGTTTCTTAGAATTTAAAAGTGGGAAAAACTGACATAAAATAACCTGATTTAGCCTTATCAGAATGAGAACAAACAAAGGGTTCTTATCATATGATTTTGCTAGTTGATTAAGCCTTTTACTGAATGATATAGCATGATCAATGGAGATGGATAATCTTCGTTAACTATGCATTTCTCTCCAGTCTAAACTTCCTACACTGCAAATTGCAGCAACTGTAAATGAATTCAGATCTTGCCATCTGTCTGAGCTCAATGTAGTATTTTTTTTAATCACATGCATATCTATAAACTCAGATCTGACTATCCATGATCCTGTATTAGTCATTCACTTTTGTATATATCATTGATGCCTACATGGAATTATGTTACTTTTGGTTTGGTTCAGCTATCCGAAACAAATGAAACTTCTTTTGGATATGGATATAATAGAGTTACAAGCAAACCAAAATCTCAATCGCCAGATTCATCATATGATACTTAAGTCTCTAAAGGTAAACAACCAACATGAAGATTGCCCTCACATATACAAAGTGGAAGGTAATATCACACATTGAATATTTAATTTTGTTTTTAATTTTTATTCCTTTTAATTTTTTTTCATAATTTTAATTTCAAATTTAATTTGACGTAGCTGTCAGCCCCAAAAAATTATTTTTCCTTCGTCTCAAGTTTTTCTCTTTTTATCTTTATTTGTAATTGTATACTTGATTTTCTTAATCTTTTATCTCTTTTGATATGTTTTTTTCATCTTTATTTTTAAATTGAATTTTAATATATTTTAAAAAATTATTAATAGTTACAAATAACATTGTAAATATAAATTATTTATAACAAATTTAAAATATAATTTATATGTTTAAAAATATTTATTTATTATGAATTTTAATATAATATACTTTACATAAGAAAATATATTTATTTATTATAAATTTTTGTTACATAAAGATATTCATCTTGTCCATTGTAAATACTAAAATATTTTTTTTTATGGAAATATGTATTCTATTTAATTAGATGGAATAAAAAATGTTTAAAATTTTTAAATGAATGTCTATAATTCTTTTTGCTGAATAAAAAAGAATTGTAGATATTCATTTTAGATTAACAGAATGATTTTTTAAAGCTACTAGATGAGAACACATAAAAAAAGCTATTAGATGAGAGAAAGAATCAGGCAAGAGAGAAATTAATTTATTGGAATTATCTGATTTAACATAGATGATCAATATTAAATATCTATACTAATAATAAATCTAACATAGATAATCAACATTAAATATTTATACTAATAAAAAAGAAATATTCTATTTTTTATGTATTTCAACTGTTTAGTTTGTGCTTTAATTGATTATGAAAAATGATCTCTAAATTATAAATATTATTAAAAAAGTTAACTCCTGATCCATGATAGTTATTTATACTACCTTCGTTGTTTTTTTTTTAACAAACAAATTATAGTATTTTATATTATAACTTATTTCTTATAAATAACAGCAAAATAAATGTTTTAAACTAGTAAGTCATAATATATATATGTTCAATATTAATTCTTTTTACACCACATCATCCCATACATAGGCTCACAAACACTTAGAATTTAAATCTACAAAACAGTTATATAATAGGAAATGAATTTATAAAAAAATGTTGACGAATGATCACAGCTATTTATTTTGAGATAACTTATTTATTTTTTAATTTTGAGTCAAATGTAATCCACTACTATTACTTGATTTTGTGGTGACTTGGAGTCAAATTTTTTTTAACTATCTAACAATTTTCTTGAACTCAATATATAATACTATACCTATTTTAATTTATGAAAAATACACTTGTTATTAATTTTGTATTATTTTGAATTCTTAAGCATAATTTTGGTTTGCAATATTAGGAAAAGAATAAATCAAGAAGCTGAAGGTGTAATATTGCCCGTCTTTAAGTTGTAGACATAAATAAACGAATAAATGAAACAAAAAGGTGAAGCTTAATTTTTATTTTTTTAGTTAATATATGTTATACTTCATTTATGAGTAAAAGGCATATGGATGAAGTATATCATTTTTATATAATAATTTCCAATTTATATTTTTTATAATTTTTTTTGTCTTAACCAGTTAACCCTCTTGTTCATCCGGAAAAATTAATGTTGACTAATTTAAAATTTGGCTAAAAGACAAATAAAGTCTTATAAAAAATTATTTTTATCAATAATCAAATTCGAATAGTATTCAAACGATTCAACTGTGATTACTTTTTACAAATTTATATTAAAAGTTAACTTAGTTTTGTATAAAAAGGAATTCATAAAATGATCAATGTTTAAACTATTTTAGAATTTAATTAGAATACACTAATAGTATAGATTACACATGCAGCTCCTCTTTCTTTTCACCCTACATAAAACCCCCTAACTTTTGCATTCCAATTATAGTAGCAACCCTTGAGCCCCTAACACCATTAAGAGATTGTGCATGTGATTGGCACACGTTGTTTTAATGACTTTTTATCTCGAAAATATCCTTATCCCCTTCCTGTGTGATTTGTTTTCTAGCACAAGAAGTCAAAAACAACTGAAAACTCACGGAGGAAGGTAATAATCTATAGAAACAAAAAAAAAATAAAATTGGTACACAACAAATCAAAATCATCAACCCCCCACCCTAGCATTGTCAAACTCATTATCATCGTGGACCCAATTTCAAAAACTCACCACTCACGGCTTGGTTTGAAATGTTGTCCATTGTCATTGCATCTCTTAGCTTTTGTTCTAGTGATTATAATTCTGCCTTGTTTCTAAAGGCCATTCCTCATGGTCGTACTATACTCTCCTTTATGTTGACGACATGATTATCACAAGGGATGATGTGGATGGGATTGCATACTTAAAATTGCACTTAGCAAGACAGTTTGAGATGAAGCATTTAGGTTCCCTTAATTATTTCAGGGGGATTGAAGTTGTCTATTCTCCTAGAGGTTATCTTTTCTCTCAATCTAAGTATATTGCCAACATTCTTGAACAGGTCTGTCTTTCTGATACTCGAACAACAAACACCCCTCTTAAGCTCAATGTAAAATATGTCTCCTCTGATGGTGTCCCTTTATCTGATCCCACTTTGTATCGTACTATGGTTGGCAATTTGGTGTATCTCACTATTACTAGACTTGATATTACTTATGTCGTGCATGTTGCAAGTTAGTTTGTTGTTTCTCCTACTACAGTGCATTAGGAAGTTGTTCTTCGCATTCTTAGATATCTTCGAGGCACTCAATTCCAGAGTCTTCTCTTTCCCTCATCTTCCTTGGAGTTGTGTGCTTATTTTGATGTAGATTGGGATGGTGACGCCACTAATTGTAAGTCTATCACAAGTTTTTGCATTTTCCTAGGAGAGTCTCTTATCTCTTGGAAGAGCAAGAAATAAGACTTTATGGAACCCTAGTCCTCTTTCTTCTTCTCCTCTATGTCTCTTCTCTTCTCTATGATAGCAATAGGAACTTTTGTTTTCTATGTAGAGAGATAGAAATATTGTTACAGACTAAAAAAAATTGTAATGGATGCTATGAGTTGTTTCCTGATTTCTTCTACTATTATTGGCATTATCAGAGTTTCAGATCTCCTTTTGGTTGAGAAATAATTAAGACTTTGGTTGTAATTGCTCATGTGTGGTTGAAATGCTATTGTGTCTAGTGAATGCTGTTATATTCAATATATTTGATAAATGATGTATTAACAACAAAGTAAATAATATACGGAGGGACCGGTAAAATTTAAACAACTATTACACCTATTTAATAACTTGATATAAAATATTATTTTTATCGATCCAACTGTTATATTATATCTATATATTATTAAGATTGTTTATGTTAAATTTTATCAAAATTGAGCTATCCATATTTTAGTATATTTTAAAATATTTATATTACGTCGATTTTAATTTATATAAATAAGGTAACAAATAATTTTGAATCAACATGAAATTTTGTATATATAATCTATGTGAAAATAACTTTCAATCCAATCAATAATTTTAATAAAATATTATTTAATTAAAAGTTATTTAATGATGTAATAATTGTTTAAATTATACCGGTAGATAATGATGACAAGTGGATGAGGGGATGACTAAATTGGTAGAATGAGACAATCATAGAAGATCGAACACGAAGTATTTTATTTTTAAAGTTAAGCATTTTCTTGAAGTTTCATTTTGAAGACATGTTATTGGAAGATGCTCAAAATTACAAAACCTTTTTGGGTCATTTTTGTATTATTTCAATTGAATGCCCTTTTCACATACTTTAATTCTGGGAACTTAGTAATTATTGGAGAGTGGAGACAGCTAAATTAACTAAAAATGGGAAACAAATTAAATTCTATATTACTCAGTCCAAAGAACCATTGACCGTTTCTTACAATCCAAAGTGAATCTTTTATCTATCCTAACCAAAATGTCTTGAGCTTAAATATGTTGATTGTAAATTGGATATAGACTCACTTTGCACCGGTGAAATTACCTATTTTCAGTCCACTAATACTGCACAATACTGAAAGATCAAAGTTCAAGGGAAAATCAATTAGTCTGAATACGAAAATCAAAGACAAGGAAGTGTATGCAGCAGAAATGTCTACTGCTTTCAACCTTGATGATTTTCCTTTGATCCTAATGAAAATGAAGGATTAATGATCTTCACAAACCTTGAATGTGATTATTGTTTTCCCTAAGTGGTTTTTCAAAGTTTCTGCAGTGCTTAAAATTCAGAAACATGATGGCCAATATCTGCAAATACTGAAACAGGCCAGCTTGCTTGCTCAAAATCATGTTAGATTAATATACTGAAACCAACAAATTCAGTGGTTCTCTTAACCCGTAGCATTTCGTTAGGTGATTCTTTTGGTGCAAATATTTTGTATTTGATTTCTTTTAACTAGTACTCTACCTTTGTCCAACTCTTTTTAATTTCTGGTTAGTGTGTTGATAAATTGGTTGCTTTCTATTTTAACATGACTGTGGGAGAGGCTCCAAATTTACCTTCATCTCTCAATCTTGCTCGTCATATTGTAGAGTGTTCCAATCTGTTTCAAGAAGTATAATGATGCATATGGTTCTTTCTGGCAATTGCTAAGGATAGCAATGGAAACGTAGGGAGCCATCAATTATATCAGAAGTGTTTTTTGTTTTTTCAGAGTTCAATTATATTACACTTTAAAAGTAATTATCATAAAAGTCAATAAACTTATCATACATAATGAATTGTGATTGGATCATGATGTAAAATTTTGTACCGTATATAGCCATTTTTTTAAAACATATTTTGGCATTTTTTTTAGAACATATTTTGGCACAGGATCTTTAGGCCTTGAAACATAAATAATATTTAAATCTCTCTTGATTTGTTTTGAAATTTATTTATTTCATATTACAAGAATTTTTTATTCATTTTTCTTTTTAACTCTTAATAATAAAGTCACATGCTCTTATAAACTAATTATCTCAAAAACATAAATTTAAAAGGTCGTGAATTGTTTAATTAATAACTTATACCCTTTTAGTTTTAGTATTAGATAGAGTTAGATAAAAAAAAAAAAGTAGCTTGTCTTGTGTTACTTGATATTTTTCGTGACTAGTTATGAATTGAATTCATTTCTATTTTTCTGCCGTTTAGTAAACCTGGATAGAGGTTGCTATGGAAGAGGAAATTGAATTCATTCAGTCCATACTAAAGAGGTGTTTTAAGGAAGAATCAACTAGGCAAGGTGTAAAAATACACGTTCTACAAAAACAGAGGAAGTGAAGCCAAAAAGACGCATAAACCAATTTCTATCTAAAAAGTCTGAAGTGTATCAAAATTAAATAAACATAAAGAGCAGTAGTGACAAATGTAGCCATTAACAAAACTAAGAATACAACCATCTGCACAATTTGCAGCTCATACTTCAATCCCATAATCAGACTTCAACAGTGGGCCGAGCTAAAAAATTGTTCGGTCTTCTATAGCTGGCGAGAGGGTGCTGCTAATAACTCTAATGGGACTTAACAATATCATTGACAATTTTTTTTAGAAAATGAAATATGTAGCCTGAAGAACTGAATAACCAAACACAACAAACTACAAACGGTCTTCGATGACGCACTTCTATCTTCCATAAGGATGATATCGACCAGTTCCTGCACCACCGTATCCCCCTCTAGTCCCATAAAAGGAGCCTCCAGCAGCGGCCCCATATCCGCCCCCTAAGCTGGCATCATAGCTGCTGCTTCCGTAGGCGCTACCAGAAGAACCACCACCCCCACCACCACCATATGCCCCATAACCCTCACTAGGTCCACCATACCCACCAAGATCATAGCCTCTGCCATAGCCTCCACCATATCGACCAGCATACCCAAGTGAAGGATCACCTCTATATGGCCCCATGGCACCAGCATATCCTCCATAACCACCAAATTCACTTCCAAAGCCACCATAAGCACTTCCCCTACCACCATAGGCACCACCTGACCTATAGCCACCCATACCAAAATTACCACCAAATCCGTCATAAGCATCTCCATATCCACCACCATATGAAGACCGGGAGTCATTATAGCGCTTGGATGACGGAGCTGGTGGATTTGGCTTCTTGGGTTCTGCCTTCTTGATTTCCACCTACAAAGGAAAGATAACCATGCTCTTTAAATGATAAGTCATTTAATGAAAATAAATAAATAAATAAAAGTGAAACAATTCAATTGTCTTGATCTTCCACATGATAGAAGATTGGAAATATATTTATGTTTAATGTAAAAATGATTGTGAATTTATGATTCATAACGAGCATATACTTTATATCATCCACAATGGTAGATCAAATAGTAAGACCTAAAAAATGCCTCCTTGATGTTGTAACTTGTATGATGAAGATATGAGTGTCAAGAACCTCCTAGATGTTCTAAGATCAAGCTACAGGAGTAATTGAATTAACTGAAGCAAAAAGGGTGTCATGTCTGGAAAAATCAACACAAACACACAATGCCCTCATACCCTTCTTTCTAAAGTAGTTTACTACATAACTTGTAAGAAACAAATTACAGTAAACACCTAACTCCTACGCAATGTTTCAAATTTCGAATATCGGCGTATTGCAGCCAGCCCCCAAAACACTATAAAAGGATAGCAGCTATTTTGAAATTTTATCTAGTTTATATACATTCTAAAAAATGATAAAAGTTACTCAATTAATCACATTCATAAATTAACAATAAAAAGTAACAAGTGTCTTGAACAAAACATACAAGTAAGAACTAACAAAAGTCAAATACAAGTTTCCTAGATAGGAATTATCAATTATCAACTACCATTACAGTTGTAGATTTCTTTTTTAGAAATCAAAATCTTAAACATAACACCCCAAAAAAACCCTAATGTCTCCATCTCCAATCTCTATTCAGGATTTCACTACTACGGCACTACACTAAATTCCCCTGCCCACTCCCTGGCTTCCATAAAAACTTCGTACCCCATTGCCCAGAGGCTCTTCGCTATGCGAAGGTATGGGGGAGGGATGTTGTACGCATCCTTACCCTTGCATATGCAAAGAGGCTGTTTCCGGATTCGAACCCATGACCAACAAGTCACCAAGGCACAACTTTACCGCTGCACCAGGGCTCGCCCTCTTACTCCCTGGCTTCCATAGCAGCGCAATTTAGTATAGTGCCGTAGTAGTGAAATCCTGAATAGAGATTGGAGATGGAGACATTAGGGTTTTTTTGGGGTGTTATGTTTGAGATTTTGATTTCTAAAAAAGAAATCTACAACTGTAATGGTAGTTGATAATTGAAGTTATAGTGTTTTAGTTTTATATAAATAAGAACAAGGCAAATAAGTCATCATCCATGGACTTGTCCATTAAAGTTATTGCCCAGCCCACGCTAATCGCTATACTAAGGCAATAGTCACCGCCAAAACATTACAGCCAGCGGATTGATTTCAATAGAAAAATCAGATATCACAACAATTTGACTTGTAACAGTTACATAGCTTAAGTTAATGATGATTCATAAGCTAAAGCAAGCACAAATTTTAAGGAAATTCAGGGTGTCCATAAAACAATAAATCACTCCAACTGTTATCTTTCCCTTTTAACCTGAACTTAAACCCCCAAGATTAGGAAATTAGTTATAACATCAAATCCTATTTGTTCTCCTCTACCCTAATCCTTTATCTGCTAGAGATGTAATTTATTTTAGGATAAATAAATGACTCACCTGAGCTCCAGCAAACTCAATTTTGTTCCCCACAGATAAGAGATCATCAACAGCTTCTTCGGAGTCATATGTGATAAAGCCAAATCCACGTGAACGATTAGTAGAGTGGTCCCGCATTATTTGGTGATCTTTGACTTCTCCATAGCGTGTAAAGAAGTCCCTAAATTCATCTGCACAAGCGAATCTCTAATTAAAATAATAAAATCCGCAAAGGATCTAGTTTCTGCATCTCTTTTATGGTTAGCTAGTTACTTTCCAAGTCAATAGTTGCTTTTCTAGAAATCAGCCATGTAAGTCCATCATTCCAGCAAGGTTAATTAACTTAACACAACCTGTTCACACATGACATAACATAAAAATTCGTGCAAATGTGTGTCTTTGGAATTTGGAGAAATTTCAACACAAAATTTTCCACCCTAATATTGAATGATGTGGAATGTGCATCACCAAAGAAAGCTTGAACATAAGAGATATTTATACTAATTGTAGTCTCCAGCAAAAATGCACTGAAACCTCAAAGGATTTCCTTTTGTGTACAATGTAAGAACAAAACCTCCAACAGCTCTCAACTCTAAAAGCAATACACATACAATAAAAAAAACTTCAGAATTTGAAACTTAGATACATTGATTACATTCTGGAAGAATTTCAACGCACTAGAGTAGACATGGTTTCTAGGCATTCGTTTAGTGATGCATAAAGAATTATACAATAGCACAACTCCTCAGCATGAACACATTATTATATATGCCTATTGTTCATGTTAAATCCTCAAATATTCAAATTTGTAACACTAAGGCGTCTACAACATCAACACCTCACTATTTTCAACAGGTGAAAAATTAGCTCAATTGAAACACTACCTTCGGTCACAGTAGAAGGAATTCCACCCACAAAAATCTTCTTCGTTCGGAAGTCCTTTGAGTTCGAGCCAACAGCCCCCCTTGGTATCGTCCGCTTAATCTCCACCTACAAACAAAACCATTCACTGCATCAGCTTCCATTTCTTCTTTGTTCTATTCCTTCCTTTAACAATCAACAATACTCAAAAAGGTTCAAAATTCAAAAGCAAGTGTCAATTATTACCTGCTTGCCATTGATAATGTGAGTGTCCTCAATCACTGTATCAACCACAGAGGGATCGGCGTAAGTTATGAAGCCGAAACCGCGAGGCTGCCCGGTCTTCCGGTCCTTCATGATAACGGAATCCGTTATCTCACCGTATTTACCAAAGTGCTTGATGAATTGCGCTGCACAATTTTTTTTTTAAAAAAAACAGTTAATTACACGAATGCTTGCTCATTGGTAAACCCTGAAAGAAAAGAAACCAACGCAAAACAAATAGAAAACACTCACCAATCGTCGTTTCTCTCGCTAAACCCCCTATGAATATCTTTCTGCAGTCAACGGGTCCGTGTAATTAGACAGAACCAAATCTAAGAAATTTCGAGAATACAATTAAGAAAAAGAAAAAAAGAAGATAAAGTTGAATGTTTTATACGAAGTTAGTTACCGACCCGGGACTGGCGCCGTCGCCGGTGAGGGGTTGGGGTTTGCCGTCGTCGTCGCGGTGGGAAAAGGGTCTAACGAGGTCGTTGGCGTCTCCGTCGACGGCGTGGTGATTACTGGGCGGTGAGTCCATCACTCTTTAGCAACAACTCGAAACGCAGAAAGATAGGGGAACGGATTTTGCAACAGAGAGAGAGAGAGAGAGAGAACGCGGACAGGTTAGTAATGAATGTAATGTATGTAACCCTAGATTTTTATTTTACTTTGGGTTTTAGGTTCTTACATGTTAAAATAAAAAGTTGTTATATATGCATCAATTTTTTTATCAATATATTATTCATCAATTTAAACTAGCATATATTTAATTTATTCAATTTATATAATCAAAATTCATCATTCTTTTTTCTAGAGTTCATGTATCTCATGATAAGTAAAAACATTATGAGTTGCCGTTTTTTCTTAAGAAGATTTGCATCTCTAAGAATGTTTACAAGTTTGAGTCAATTATTGATTCAATTTGACCCAATTATATTAAATTTGATTTTTAAAATGTTTGGATTGAATTCAATTCAATTAAAATTCGAATCATATACAATTAGATAATGATTTTTTTTCAATCCGACTCAATCCAAATCATATAATTAAATTTATTATTATATATAAATTAATTATTAAATACAAAACACATTAATTTTTTGCTCACATCATTTATTGAATTATTAAATTAAACTACTCATGATTTTTTTCTTTTATAAGTTGTTTTTATTCCTATGTTGATTTTGTTCATATTTTCTCATGCCAATACAATAATTTATTTATACCTAAGAGATATCATATTCTCATTGAAATCATTAATTCTATTAATTAAATATTGTCACTATTTGATCTTTTGAGTGCATTTAGTCATTATATACATTAATTTTTTTATCAGTATATTATACATCAATTTAAACTAGTATATATATATAGTTTATATAATAAAAAAAATCATCATTTTTTATCTAAATCACATGTATCCTCATGTTCGAGTTGGATAGGATCACTATAAACAAGAAAATTCTCCTTCCAAGTAACATAGCTTGCATACCTTGGACTCGAACCTAAGACTTGATTAAGCTAGAACATTTCATTGTTGTCAAAATTCATCATTTATGTAATTAATTAAATTTTTTGAAAAGAATATTAGTAATATACATTTGATGCTGCTAATTTAATATTTTGTGTGTGTGTGGACTCGAACCTAAGACCTAAGATTAAGCTAGAACATTACATTGTGGTCAAAATTCATCATTTGTTCTTGTGTGTGGGTGTAGGTGTGGGTGTGTGTATCAATGTATAGAAGAAAAATTAAATTTGCTCATATAAAAGAAAACCTTCAATAATTTACATAAATAATAAGATAATAAATTTAAAAATGAATAATGATGTGTAAAAAAGTGGTTTTGAATATTATCTTTATTCATTTGCAAATTCATATAAAAAATACATAAGTAAAATATATAGACACCCCCTAAGGTTTTCCTTTATTTCACACCTAGTACCCCTATTTTTTTTTCAGCATTACTTTTAGCTCCTTGTTAGATATGATGTTAAGTTTTCGTTTATAAAAACATAAACAAGAATAAACTAAATCAAGTTCCCCTTTTTACCCTTTTTCTTTATTCCCTGTCAGAGAAACTTCCCTCAATACCCTCCCTCATTTCACTTTCCTTTTCTTCATTCTATAACCCCAACCCTTACACTCTACAAACTGCATCCACCTCCTGGCCTCCTGGGTTACCCTCACTGCCCAACCTCTGTCATTTTCTCCCCATCGACAGTCAGAGAAGTGAACAACCAACCACCAAAATCCAACATTTCCTTCAACAATTTAACCTTCTTCTGGATTCAACGCCGCTACACTCAAATTTGAAACTAGATATCAAAAGCTCATATCTAAAACACGTCATCACTCAGATCTAGTTTCAACTCATGCCACCACACTTATCGCTTCAACTCCATTGACAACATCACTAACAACATTGCTGCCATGGATTTTGTCATTGTGCGACGTTGCTTCAGGTTCCAAGACCTACACCGCTAATGTCGTTGTTCGTGCCAGACTAATATACCTTCACTCATGTACTCGTCAATGGTTGAGGTTGTGCCTTCTAGGTCTTAATCGTGAACACCTTCAGAGCCCTATATTTTGATCGTTGTTGGTGAACACGTGGGAAAATAATTGCTTTGTGAAAGTTTTGTTTTGTTTTTTTGTTTGGTGGGTTTGCTTTCTTGATGGATTATTATGTGATAGGAAAATGGGTGTTACATATTGTTGTTTTGTTGTACTCTAGGTTGGTGTTTAAGGGCACATGTGTTGTAAATGGGTTTTTTTTGTACCCTCATGTTTCTGGGTTTTCTTTCTATGTTGTTTTGATAAAGTTGCATTCATTTGTTCATAGTTGTTATCAATTGTTCATATATAATTTTGGAAATTCTTAGTTTGATCCATGTGATTCTATGTTAATTTGTGCTTAAGAGTTTTAATTCTAGAAAATTTGTATTGTCATCATGAGATGATAATTCTTGATCGAAGGCAAAAAAAAAATGTGACAATGTTAAAATGTTCATTCGAGGAATTAAGCTAAGAAATAAATCAAGTACTATTTTTTATGATGATTGAATTAACCAAAATGATGCATTGGATGGCTGGTATGAATGAATTAACCAAAAATGATGCATTATAATATAATGGTAGTATATGCAAGTCTAAAAGCAAAAACACTAGTAGACAAATTTGAGATTGATAGGATTTTTGGTGTTCTTGAAATTTACTGGAAATAATCCTCATTTTGTGCCAAGGTTTTTCCTTTTCCCATGGAATCAGTGCATTGTTAAAAGAAGGAGATGAGGGCATTTCGGTAAAAAAATTTTGTTAAAACTCATGTGCCAAGTATTGACCTTTCTATGGTAAAGTTCCTGACATCCAAAATGTCTAAGGGTGGTCAATGCAACAAACAAGCAAAACTTGAGGAGTTTATTATAAGGATCCAAAATGAAGAAGTGGGAGGTGTAATTTAGACAAATCTCAAAGGGAGTCATTGTAATTTAATCAAAACACAATTATATTAAAACTATTATTTCAATAATGAATTAAAAGGCATAATCCTAATAATTTTGAATTTAATGTGAAAGGGATCTCGTTCATTAGATGGAAGAACACGAATTTGTGAAGGTAAGAAACTGAGTCCTTTCACCCAACCTTGTGCATGAAGCTTTTCTAGATGATGTGGACCAGACCTTAGCCATGTCGCACATAAGGTTGTATTGTACTTTCTTCTTTCCATCAATTTCCTTGAGGTGGTTCCCGTATAGAACTTTTGGGACATGACTCTCATATGTCTTCTGTCAATCTTTTCAGTATGTGCTTCCTTCTCTAATGCACCATGTGACTTGTGCGATAGAGTCCATGGAAAGTACTACCTTTTTCCAAGAACACTGGAAACAATGGTCTTTCAATCCTTGAATCGAGCGCTCCTCCAGGACATTCTGACAAGTTCTGAGTATATTAGTTGTGGAACGTTGAAGTAGCCATGGATACCACAGTAGAGCAGGGTCTCTTGTGTGTCGAGTCCTAACCCTTTTAATACTTCAATGTCAAAGAAGTGCTTTATGTGAATGATGGGTTCTCCTTCTGTGTGGAAAGTGGTGGCATCAGTTGTGATGATGGTCATTACTGGAGCATTGTTGTCATTGAGGCTTGACATGGTATTTTAGGTTTTCTGGATGTTGTTTCTTGAAAAAGATAAAAAGGATTTGAAAGATTGATGATTGTCGCAACCTACCCTTCAACGGGAGGGCGAGGCAAAATGTAAAGGTGCGTCTTCTAAAAAGAAAATGGGTGGGAGTCACCACCAACGTTTATTTAAGAAAAACTGATAACTGCTAAATAATTGTATTTTGATAGTAGAAAATTAGTCAAATATTGGCCAGAAATTAATTATTTAGCAGTTATTTGTGATTAAAAGTTAGAAAATTAATTAAATTGAATTGTTGGGTGCATATATAAAAATTGGAGGTGTAACAAGCAAAAATGGCAGAAAAATTGAAGAAAAGAAGAAAATTTGAAGAAGGCCCAACCCAATATGCGCGCTCAGCGCGCGTCACGGGCTAAGCGGGCTAGGAAGTACACGCGCTAAGCGCGGGGTGTCGTGCTAAGCGCGCCTACGAAGGCCCAAAGCCCACTTCAGCAGCTATAAATAGAGAGCCAGTCCAAGGGACAGAGTAGACCACCACAGACCCCCCTCTCCTAGGGGTTTCATTTACTCCCTTTCTTTCTTTCACCCCTTCTCTCATTGTAAAGCCCTCATGACCATGAGTGGCTAATCCCCCTAGCTAGGGCCTGGCAGGCCTAAAAAGCCAATGATGTATGGAGCATTTCAAGAGTTATCAATAACAAGAGGAATTCCCTCCAGATTTTTTATTTATTTACCGTTCTTTCTTTTTACATCCTGTATCTCTGAGCTTGCTTTCTGTTAGGGTTTAGTCCACTCGGAAGAGAGTAAAGCCTAATTAGGGGTAAGGAATGAATACTTGAATCTGTTTTAAGGGTTAGACCACTCGGGAGAGGGTAACACTTAAGAGAACACTAAAAGGAGGAAATTATCGGGTTATCTTTTAGAGGGTTTTTCTTCCCGTTTCTTTTATCTACTCTTCTTTCTTGCTTATTCTACATCTCGAACTTTGTTTTCTGTTAGTCTTTAGGCCACTCGGGAGAGGGTAACGCTTAATAGAACAATTAAAGAAAGAAATCATTGGGTTAGCATGACTTAATGCCTCAATGCTCATGCTTTAGCAAACATCTAGAATGTAATCTTAAGGCATCTTAGTTATTGAGTCTTCGTAAAGGGAATTTGGAAGATAGGTAATTAAGGTAGGCTTGTCATCGTGAGGCATCAGGGGCAAGTAGATGGATAGATGTGAGGCAGAATTAGTTCGCTGGTATTGATAACAGCCAAATCCTGAATCCATATATCTAAGCTGATTAGACTTGTTAGGCTTTAGCAATTTTACTATATAGATTCTATTCCTTATTTTATTGTTTGAAATTTCTTTTCTTAGAAGTGGTTATTCCTTATTTTACTGTTGGGTTTCTTAGAAGTAATTATTCTTATCTTTATCATATCTCAATTTAAATATTGCATCTTCTATTTTGATCTTTCAATCTTTTATCTTTTTCTTTTATCTTCAAATTTTATCTTTTAATATCTTATCTTTTCTTTTATCTTATAATTTTATCTTTAAATATCTTATCTCTTTTTTACCTTATCTCTTATCTTTCTTTATCTTTTATTTTAAATTCTTATCTTTTGCTTTTAAATTGGGTTTGCATTAATCTAAGTACAAACAAAGTCCCTGTGGATTCGACACTCGAACTTCCGAGAACTTTACTACTTGTAACGATTTGGTACACTTGCCAACGAGTTAACAAAAACGTTAGAAAAAATCAAAAAGAGGAAGGTACTAGCATCCCACGCACCCGTCACAAGGGATGACAACCTTTAATCGAGTGTGCAAAACGTGACTTCAATATTATTTATTTTCCCTTTTTATGTTTCTTTATTTTTTTGGGTTGACAAGGGTGTTGCCCTTACACCTACGTAGCCTCAGGTGCAATAAGAAATTCAGACATACGTAGTTCTTTAAGTCTGAATGTTTGTGTGTTAAATTGATTTTTTATGTTATTGAAAGATTCATATTAATTGCGAACAAAAAGTCGTTTAAGGCGTTGGACCTTGAAACGATCTCAAGTGATATTTGATAAAAAGAAGTTAGTTATGAATTGATTTTACCTTGGTTTTGTTTATTAACTTTCAATCTCTTTAAAGACAACTTTATAACACTAGTGATCGGTTAAGATTGAACTTTACAAAGAAAAATGAGATCACCGATGATAGATGGAGAAGATGGATGTGCACATAATAACAAGGGAAACCTCTAAGGGTACATAGATCACATTCAAATCTTAAGAACCATACTAACCGATGATCGCATGAAGAACACCGAACAAGAAAACGGCGTAGGAAATAAGCTGTCATAATTCGATCGCGCCTCGGCTTCACTTCCTCTTCTTTCTCAATTCTCTCCACTTCTGACCCTAGGAACCCTTTAAAGCACCCCTAGGACACCTATTTATAGGCAAATGGCCACTTCTGACCCTTGGAAACTTAGTGTTGAAGCAATGAGCTCGCCCAAGAAAGCTGGAGCTCACCTAGGTGAGTTGGTTTCTTCACCATGAAGCTATTTGGTGGCCCAGGCGAACCAGAGGCTAGCTTGGGCGAGCTAGGGTCCAGGAAAACCAAGGAAAAGACCCTTTTGTCCCTTTTTTTTGGTATTTTTCGCATTCTTGATCAAAATACTGAATGATCATATGTTTCACACTGTAAATGGTGTTCAACGCCATAAGTCGACTAGCAAGGATCAAAAGATTAACGAACGGTAGTCCCTATAAGAAATTAGGGTATGACAATGATGATGGTTGTTTCTTGATGAAAGATTGTAGGTGTTATAGATGGAATGTGGGTGGTTTGTCTAGGCTTTTGAAAGGTAATTAATAGGCCCGCTACTTAATGACAACTTAGTCACAAGTTAAAACGCAACGTTTACTAAGTGTTGTGTTTGCTTTTATGCCTCGTCCATTAGTGGGCATCCCAGCCATGCATGTAATGATGTATGACCATTGAACGATGTGTCCATTGGATGCAAAATATTAATGTACAAGCATTTAGATATTAATCATTCCTTTACATAGTCCATTCTGAGTTGATTGATTCTTTAACAGAATTGGTCTTTCTTCAGTAAAGAGATTTGTAAAAATGTCAACAAGCTGATCACCAGTAGGTACAAACTATAGTTCCATTATCCTTTCTGAACATGATCTCTAAGAAAGTGATATTTAACTTCTATGTGCTTAGCTCGAAAGTGTAAGGTAGGATTTTTAGAGATACTTATTGCATCCTTGTTGTCACAAAAGATTGGAATGTTGCCTTCAATAATATTGTAGTCTTCTAGTTGGTTGATTCTTGATCCAGATCAGTTGAGTACAACAACTCATTGTTGATATATATTTTGCTTCTGTAATGGATGATGCTACTGATCCTTGCTTCTTGCTAATCCATGTGACTAGATTACCACTAATGAGATAGCAACTTCCACTAGTGTTTCTTCTTTCAATTTTGTCACCAGCATAGTTAGCATCACATTAACTAATCAACCTAAATTCTTTTATGTGCTTAAAGTAAAGACCAAGATTAGGGGTTTCAATTAGACATCTAAAGGTTTTTTAACAGTAGTTAAGTGAACTTCCCTTCCCTTGGATCTTGTTGGAATCTGGCACTTAATTGATAACTGCTAAATAATTGTATTTTGATAATAGAAAATAAGACAAAATTGTCTTTAAAAATAATTATTTAGCAGTTATTTGCGCTTAAATATTAAAGAATTGATGTTTTGTTGAATTTTGGCTGCAAATATAAAACCTGGAGGTGTAACAAGCAAAAAGGCCAGAAAAATTGAAGAAAAGAAGAAAATCTGAAGCAGGTCCAGCCCAATACGCACGCGTCACGCGCTAAGCCCGTGATCCAACAGAAGCGCGTGCTAAGCCTGCAATCCAACAAAAGCGCGCTAAGCCTGCAACATGCGCGCTAAGCGCGCAATCTACACGCGCTGAGCGCGCCTACGAAGGCCCAAAGCCCACTTCAACAACTATAAGGGGACACCACGACAGAACCCCTCTCCTAGGGGTTTCATTCACTCCCTTCCTTTCTTTCACTCCCCTCTCATTGTAAAGCCCTCAATGGTCATGAGTGGTTAAACCCTTAGCTAGGGTCTGAGAGGCCTAGAAGCCAATATTATGTACTCTTCACTATTTATCAATGCAATACCAGGTTTTTCTTTTCTATTTCCTTTTCTGTTTTTATCTTGCATACTCATCTTTATATTCTGTTAGGGGTTAGATGCTCGGGAGAGGGTAACTTTCTAAATAAGATTTAAAGAAGATATGTATGCATTAGTTTTAGGGGTTAGACGCTCGGGAGAGGATAATTTCTAATAGAACAAGAAGAAAAGATATCATAATAAAATCGTTGCTAGGCATAGAGCAATTGCATTATGCCCATGCGTCAAAGCAAACATCTAGAATTAGAACTTCATGCATTTTATCTATTGAGTCTTTGCAAAAGCATTTGGGAGATAGATAGGTAAAATAGGCTTGTCATCGTGAGGCATCAGGGGCAAGTAAATGAATATATGTGGGTGGGATAAAATCACCTGAATTGGTAAAGAAAAAAGCATAAACTCATACATCCTAGGCAGGCTAGGCAAATCAGTTCCCAACATTATCTTATCTTGAATTTATCTTCTTTTTTTTTTATCTAAATCTTTTATCTTTCTTATCTTTCACTTTTCTAATCTTCTACCTTTTTCTTTATCTTTTAATTTTATCTTTAATTCTTTTATCTTTTCTTTTATCTTCTAATTTTATTTTTTCTTATCTTCTATCTTTTTTTATTTTTTATTTTAAATTTATTATCTCTTGCTTGTAAATTGAGTTTGTATTAGTCTAAGTACAAACAAAGTCCCTGTGGATTCGACACTCGAACTTCCGAGCACTTTACTACTTGTGACAATTTGGTACACTTGCCAACGAGTCAACAATAATCTAACACTAAACAATATATCAGGCCTAGATGAAATTAGATATAGTAGTGAGCCAATGATTGCTCTTTATTGGGAGTTCTCCACTTTGTTGGATTCCTCATCCAGTCCAAGTGATGTTGTTGGATGCGTGGGATTTTTCATCTCTTTTGCATCTTCCAATTTGAACTTCTTAAGAAGTTCTTTGACATATTTCGTTTGATGAATTGCTGGTTTGTTTGATCTGTAGTCCTAAGAAGAACTTTAGTTCTCCCATCATGCTCATTTCAAATTTAGCCTGCATTAACTTAGAGAAATCCTCACATAAAGGTTCATTAGTAGCACCAAATATGAAGTCGCCCACATAGATTTCTAATAATATAAATTAGGAGCCGTAGTTTTTGTGAAACAGAGTTGTATTCACTTTTCCTCTTTCAAAATCATTTTTCAAAAGAAATGAACTAAGACGTTTCTACCAAGCTTAAGGAGCTTGCTTTAGCACATACAGAGCTTTATTGAGTTTAATTACATGGTATGGAAAAGTGTTACTCTCAAACCCAGGAGGTTGTTCTACATAGACTTCCTTTTGTATTAGTTTATTAAAGAATGCATTTTTTACGTCTATTTGATATAGTCTCCTTTTAGTGTGAGCAACCAATGACACTAAAATACAAATTGCCTCCATATGAGGAAAAGGAGCATAAGTTTTTGTATAATCTATATCTTCCTATTATGAGTAACCTTTAACAACTAACTTTGTCATGTTTCTCACAACCTTAACTGTCTCATCCAGCTTGTTTCTGAACACCCATTTAGCACTTACTACCTTCTTTCCTTGGAATTTCCACCTTACAGCCTGCACGTCCTGGAGACTCTTTAACCCCTCATCTAAGTATAACATTAACTCAACTCAATTCAAACATATGAAAGTCCTGAATTACCTGAAGATTGGGTAGTTATAGCACAAATTGTTTGCAGTTTGCACACCCCTTGATTTTCCACCGTGTTAATCTCCCACCACCATGTCGTATTGTTTGGTACCTTCTGGTTTTATCTGCAATGATTCTAGTATTCTACCAAGGGGTGGCGAGAGTATAGCATGGACCTGGACTTATTTTGTAGGAGAAAGATCTATACTCTAACTCATTGGTTAACTAATAATTTGGTTTTGAAAGATCTATAGAGAAGAAAGAAATTGTAAGAGATTTTATATTGAGGAAATTTAGTCCAACTGAAAATTGATTACAGTTTAATACATGTAGCAGTTACACAACTGTAATTGTCAACTAACCTGAGTTAGTTAGTGATAGCTGTAACACAGTCGTCCTAACTAACAGACTAACTATTAGACAACAAGTTAGATGCAACGACTAGATGAAGAATGGATGAAAAAACACTGAGTGATCAACCTCGCAATAGTTCATTCCAAACTGGAGTAGGGCAGAGCTAAAACTACCAAACCATGCACGAGGAGACTACTTCAAACCATAAAGAGAATGACGGAGTCCACAGACCAACCAAGAGTCACCTGAAACTGTAAGGCCGAAAGGCTAATTCATATAAACTTCTTGCAACTCACCATGCAAGAAGGCATTTTTATGTTGAGCTGGTGAGGCCAATGTTGAATGGCCGCTATAACAAGAAAGAGATGCACAAATGAAATTTTGGCCATTTGGGAAAAGGTGTCCCCGTTGTCAAGACCAAAATTCTGAGTATATCCTTTGGCCACCTAGCAAACCTTATAGCGATCAATACTGTCATCTGGTCTGATCTTCACTGTATAGATCCAATGAAAGCCCACAGTGGTCTAGCTAGTAGATAAAGGGACAAGTTCCCAAGAATCGTTGGCGCTGGCGTCTAAAGCATCCATTTCCTCCATCATTGTCTGTTGCTAGCGTGGATCAGTCATGGCTTCACCATTAGACTTAAGATAGACACAGAAACCAAAGAAGAGACAAAAGAGAATAGGTGGGAGATAAAGGACTATAATTAAGAGAAAAGGCATACAAATGACTATAAATATTTTTTAATATAATTCATAGCTTCTTAACATTATATTCTTTTATCTGGTTGTTTATTCAAAAAAATAAAAACTCTGAAAACTTTAAGAATGGCTTTGGAACTTCAATTTTCATTTTGCTAGTATAATTAGTATTTATGTAATTCAAAAGGCTTTAATATTAACTGAATTTATTTTTATCCAGGTTAAGTCCTGGTTTAGATTTTTGAAGCCTTGATTTATAACCTTTTCCCATTTTGAACGGTTCTGTCCTCCCTGCCTAGTTTATAGTTTTCTTTCAAAGCACTGAATTTGACACGGATTCTACTGGGGAAAGACATTTCATTAATGGGCAGGTGGTTAAAGTCAGAAGAACTCAAATGCATGGTCAATGCAAATGTATAAACTTTCTTCTGCCCACTTAAAACTTTTTTACCACTGGCTAACTAATTTCCCTGCAAAGCTCTAATAACTGGTTTTATAGAACCCATTTTGATCCTTAAAAAATATAAGTATTTTCTTTTTGGTACAGTCTACTTTTGGTGCCTAGTTGGTCTTTCATATTGGTCTTGAAGGACTATTTTGGGGAGCGGAGATGGGTATTTACACCTTAGCTTAAGGCATGTGGTTAGAAGAGTCCAAATTGTGATCTATTTTCCTCATCCTATGATGGGGTGTGGTTTCTGCTTTATTGAAATGCAGTAAGAGGCGAACTTGCAATCTGCACACAGTTGTATTATAGTATTTATTGTCTTGTCAACAGTTTTGTGCTGTGATTTTATGTAACTGTTCACCTTGATTGCTGCTTTTGAAACAGGTGAAGAAGATGACAATATATGCTATGCAAGATGTGATAAAAAAATTGGAGGAAGCAGGTTTAATAGTATATAACTTCAGTCCCTTTGAGAATGGATTATATTGTGATATTTGCATTTGCTGAGAGTATGTTGTTTAATTTGCTGTCCAAGGCATTTAGATTATCTCCTATGTACTTATGCTCATTCTGATTATGCTCTTTAGGCTGTTGATTCAATTATCGTATGTGAAATTGATGCTTGTCATTCAATTTATAGGTCCGGGAAATCAAGGTTCCAGATCAAAGCCAGTTGGAAGTGTAAATTTTTTGAGTCAAACATGTATACAGGTGTGATGATGTTGAGTTCTTTAGATCAAAGCCAGTTGCATATTTTGTTCTCACCACACCTGGAAGGTGTTTTTTTTATTCTATTTGGAAACATCATATATGACTTGAGCGGTATAACATGTAATTGTCAAATGTATACTTTTCATGAGACTCCCAATGCATAATTATGAGATTCTAAGTTGCCCCTGTTGTATTATGTGGCAAAATGTTAGGAGTGCTAAGCTGCTGCTTTGATTGATATGCCCTCAAATAATGTTCAGTGTAAGAGAGAATAACTACAGTTCCCTTGCCTCTAGGTCAAGGTGGACAGAGTTGCTTAGCCATTGTGTTTTTTGTTGTTTCCCAAAACTATTTTATAATATAATTTCTATTTCTAAAAAATGTTTTCCGGAACAAGAAAAAAAAATTGTCAACATGTTAGTGAAAATAGTTTTTAAAGGAAAGAGACACAATTTAAGGTATTTGGGGGGTGAGTATGAAATTGATTTTGAATAAAAGTTGATTTTGGTTAAAGTTGGTTCTTAAGGAAAATAATTTCTATTTGAGTGTTTATATTCTAAAAAAAAGTTTGATGTAAATTTAATATTTTAACCAAAAACAAGATACTTTTTCAACAATTTATATTTGAATGTGTTTATATTATTAAAAAAATTATGTAAATTTAATATTTTAACCAAAAACAAGATATTTTTTAGATTTGTAGGAATTGAATATGACACCAGAGAGTTTATATTATTTACACATCTTGTTCAATTAACTGAACTATACTTGATTTTTTTCATTTTACTTTAAATTGAAGTTTGGAAGCAATATTAATTTTACTTAATAGCTAACCATATATATAATTCATAAAAAACTAATCATTTGTATTTTTATTAAAATCACATAAACTACTATGTAAAATTAATGATAATATTTTTTCATGTAAAACTCAAGTCTCATCTTCACTACTCTATTTATTGTGAGATAAGAATATTATAAACTATTGATATTTTTTTTAAGAATTTTTTTGAAATTCAATTTGAGGAGGAGTCAAGTTTTTCTTCATCCTCACCACTTATTTCCTTAAAATTTAATAGTTAAGATTAGTTACAAATTAAAACTAGGGTTAATTAAATTTTTAGTTCCTAAACTTCTGTTTGTCTGGTTAAGGTTCCTTAACATTTTTTCATTAAAGTTTTTAATCTCTAAACTTTTCTTTGACTGGTCAAGGTGCCTAAACTTTTAGAAATTTCAATTTTTATTTATTTAATATGATTTCAAGGACTAAAATTTGATTATTTTTCAAAAGTTTATAGACTAAAGACCTTAATGGAAAAAAGTTGAGGGACATTAACCAGTCAAACAAAAGTTTATGAGGAAGAATCAAATTACACTGATATAACTTTGATCAACTATTATATCATTCAATAACTTTCAATTAGATAGTTTTCATAAATCCACCATTGAATTAAAAGTTCCTTTCACTTAGATCATATATACAAAATTTTATATTAATCTAAAATTATTTACTATCTCATGCATACAAATTAAAATTGATGGAATATAAACTTTTTAAAATATATTAAAATATGGATCGTTTGATTATCATCTTATTTGTGTGAAATTTGGTCTATTTTTGTTCAATTTTGACCAAATTTCACACAAATAATCTTGGTAATATGTAGATATAATTCAATGATTGAATCGATAAAAATCACATTTTATATCAAATTATAAAATGGTATAATAATTGCTTAAGTTATACCAGTATAATAATTGTTTAAATTATACCGATATAATTTGATCATTTTTCATATATATATATATATATGATTATGTAGTCCAAATTTAATTCTCATTTTCGTATAAGATATTTCATATATATACATGTGTACCTGTGTTGGGGAATGAGAAGGTAATTTCACATTTTATTTTTAAAAAAAAATAATTAAAACTTATTTCTCTCCCATCCCTCACCTTTTTGCAAGTTAGGAATGATTTTATTAGGTTCCCTTGAAATTTGTACTCTCTTCAAACATTGTACCCTAGCATTAATAACACACACTTTGATTAAGGCCATGTGCGGTGGTTTTTGTGAACTTGAGATAGATGGAAAGTAACTAATTTTGATTTTACAATAAACATCAATAATGTTTAAACCTAAAACTTATAACTTTCTCTTTCCTCTTCCTCCTGGACCTCCACTAGACCAAATCTAGTGACTATTAGCTCAAGAGCATATCATAACATACCGCTTCCACTTTCACATCTACTTCCAAAAAATCAAAGGTTTTCCATTTTTTTTGTAGATAGGCATGGCAACGAGGATGGTCGGGGACAATTTTTGCTTACCCCGCCCCCGAATCTCATAACCACCCTCGCTCCCACCCCTGAAAACTGACGGGACTAGAAATTTGCCCCCTGACCCTGTACCCGACGGGGGTCGATTTTTCCCACCCCTAAAATACACATAAAATATCCTGTAAAAATTCATATATAAACAACAATTATAACATAAATACAATTTTGGACAACAATAACATATATACACTTACAATATATATATATATATATATATATATATATATATATATATATATATATATATATATATAAAGGATAGTTTTGTGATTTAATAGGGACAAGAGTGGGGCAGATATCAGCATTACTAAAACCATCCCCGCCCACGAATTTAAGAACTGGAAAAAACCCAAACCCAATCAACTCAATTTTTTCCTGTTAAAGTCGGGGTGAATTCAGGCAGGTGTCCACAAGTGCGAATCTCATTACCACGTCTACTTGTAGAAGTTAAGTGTTTGTGTTTTCTTCGACACAAAGAGTGCTAGAAATAGACTCAATCACAATCCTTTAAACACACACTCTTTTATTGGTTAAAATTAATTAAAAACTACAAAATAAAAAAAGATAGTCATTAAATAAATTTCAACAATAAGAGAAATAGAGTATTCCTAGCACTTCTGCTTCAACATTTGGCTTCCAGTCTTCCACTCGTTAACTTTAAATTGCAAAGTCCTCTTTATCAAGTCAAAATATCTGCTTGAATTTTAGTTAATTTTGCATAAAGTCCATCGTTGCGCATAAGCTCTTCATGATCTCCCATCTGCAAAAAAAGAAAATAAATAAAAATAAATTGGTTGTGCATTGGCGTTAAGCCATTTATTTGCATATTGAAATGTTCACATGTTTGGTCTCATTAAGATATTGACATGTTTGATCTCATTAAGATATTTGATTGAGTCCAAAATTTATTGAGTTGAAGCTAGCTTGTGTTAGAAAAAAAAAAGTTATACAAAATTTTACTACTAACTTGCTTTTCAAATAAAAACATCCAAACATATCACTTCACTCCAAAACCAATTTTATTCAAAATTAATTTTACACAATCAAATTTCATTCAAAATCAATTTTGCAATTGCTCACTCCAAGAACTGAATGAACGGTGCCAAATTGGCATTAACCATGTCATTTACTTTTGGACATGGAGCTTCCCCACCCATATAATTCAATTACTGTTTTCCATGTATTGACGATAAAATGACAATTTTTGGACTAAATTATAAGGTATAATAACTAAGTTCAATTAGAAATCACCTCAATGATGCGACCATCATCCATAACAAAGATCTTATCGGCAGCTTTTATAGTAGAAAGCCTGTGAAAATTCAGTGATTATAGTGCAACTAATCTTATATATAAAAGAGAAAAAAAAAAAAAAAAAAGATGCTTATGCACCTATGTGCTATGATAATGATGGTTCTCGTTTTAGATTCATCTTTTAATGCATACAGCACCTCCTGAAATAAGAATTACATAACACGTAAACAGCTGCAGGCACGTATTTTCTTAGATAAATATGGAAGTTAGATTGACCAAAAAATGGAAATTAGATATAACTTTCAAAAACTAGAATTTGAGAAATATACCTTGATATAATGCTCACTCTCGGAATCTAGAGCACTGGTTGCTTCATCAAGTATCATAATAACAGGGTCCCTAAGAATGGCTCTGGCGATAGCAATTCGCTGCTTTTGTCCACCACTAAGTGCATTGTCATCAACAAGGGTTTCATATCCATTAGGAAGTGAAGAAATAAAGTCATGGGCATTGGCCTTTTTCGCTGCTCGTTCAATATCTGCTTGTTTTATGTTCGTGGGGCAACCATACTTTATGTTTGACTTGATGTCCATGTGAAAGAGATGGGGTTCCTGTTTGAAACATAATTTTAGAAAATGAATTTCCAAGTCTTAATTACGTACGAGCTACAGTTTAGTTGTCTAACCTGTGCAACATATCCAATGTGCTCCCGCAGCCACCTGATATCCAATTCGTTAAGAGGAAACCCATCGATATATATCTGTATAAAAATGTAGATGTAGATTACATAAGAAATGATTAAGTGTTTATGTATATAAACATTATTGATAGTGACATCACATTTGAAATCAGTAATAGGTCAAGATCAAGAGGCGAAGGTCTTATGGCAATGTAAAAATCATGCACTTTTCTGATTTATTTAGTGGGAGAGGAAAACTTGTATTTTTAAAAGTTATACTTGTTCTGAGATAATCTCTTTGCCTGTTTACTTGCAGTTGTTTCAAGAGAAATTCTAGTTTATGCCACAACAAAATTGGTTACATAGCAGTATTACATAGCCTATTTGTTTCTGTTTCATTATTATTATTTCCCTCTTTAGGAGGATCTACTATGGACTTCAACTTGTATTTTCACTCCTCCTTTCTAAGAATTTAAAGAAAAATAATGTCTCATGTTTCTCACTCACATATGTAGAGAGATGGAATATGGCAAGAAAAAATGAAATATCAACAATAAATAACAAGTGAAATATGTCACATTCAAGTTCAACCATCTGAGTCAGTCTATTTGTCAAAATTGTGAGCTTTAGACACGGTAAACATAACATAGAATGCACATCTTTTTTGAATCTATTATCATAACTTCCGGTAATTAATTATATAGCTAAATGAGCTCATACGTTTGGAAATGTGCCATTTTAGTCCGTAGGAGTCACTATCTCAATGGTGCAGAATATTAAAAACAAAGGTTTTCAATTCAGGAGCAATCATTTAACGAGATCATGACTTCACTGGACTTGCTTTTAGTAATCAGAATACAAGAAGCTGATAACTTGTGCCAAGAAGTTAGGAAAGAGTTTGTGTAGTTGTAGCATATTTTGCTCTTTGTTACAACATAAATGTGCATAAACATTTATAGGTGTGGAAGCATCGTAAACATGATTAAAACAAACAACTAATCGAGTAGTGGATGATGAGCATGCAACTCTTTCTTTATATGAATTAAATCTCCTATTTACCAGGTTTAAAAGATATAAATTGTTTACCTGACCACTACTAGGCTCATAGAGACGAAGTAGAAGGTTAAGTAATGTGCTCTTTCCACTACCACTCAGACCAACCTTGGCAAGGTAGAGATGTCCAGTTAATCTTTGAGCATCACCAACATTAAATCAGTAGGAATGAAGAGAAATCTTACAATGGCAATGACTTGATTTGCTTCTATGGAGAATTTCAAGCATTCTAGAACTGGCATCTGATCAAATGTACGAAACAAATGAAATTTAACAATTAATCAGCTACAAATACACCCATGTCTCAGGATTGAGTAGTAGAAGGGATGCAAGGTAAGAAATTTATTGAATATTACAAATTACAAATTCAGTAACTGGATTAAAAAAAACTGTTGTGACAAGTCCAGTGCATATGATGCAGAGACTGCTAGCCAAAATCAAATGAACTGAGTATTGTAAGTGTATGAGTAAATAACTCGGGTTAGCTTTATAAACTGTACTTAGTTGACAGTTGTCATTGGTTAGATGATAGCTGCACTTTCAGTTACAACTGAATCTCTGCGGTATAAGTACTGCTCTTGTAAGAGATTACAGTGGTTTTGCAATATCTTTCTAAATCAATACATAGAACCTTTTTCTCTCTTTTATCTTTTCTACATGATATTCAGAGCTCTCTGATCCCTTTCATGGCTTCCACAAACTCCGGTGCAATTCTGGTTAACACCGGTGCGGTTCCAACTAATTTTTGCGGCACGACTCCAACAAACTCCGGTGGTGTGATTCCAAACAACTTCAGTGGTGCAATTCCAACCAACTCCGGTGCGATTCCGGTCAATTCTGTTCCGATGAATCAAGACATTCATACTTTGTCGTTCCCTATGACACATTTTTCAACAGAAAAGATGATAAGAACTTTTTGCTGTGGTGACAGCAAATCGAGCCAGACATCACTGCGCTTGGACTCAATCGTTTCTTTGCAAATACTCAAATCCCTCTGTGATATCTCTCTGATGAAGATCACGATCTTGATCGCGTTAATCCTCTGTTTTTGATGTGGCAAAAGCAAGATCTATGCTTGTTTGGCTTCAATCCATGCTTTCGAGCTCGATGCTTGCTCGAGTTCTTGGATCGACTCATTCGTATCAGGTATGGGATAAGATTCACGCTTATTTTCATCACCAAACTCGCACGAAAGCGTGACAGCTTCGATCGGAGCTCCGTCACACTACACTTGACAATCATCCGGTTACGGATTTTCTTTCTTGCATCAAAGTGCTTATCAATGCACTTGCTTTAATTGGCAATGCAGCTACCATCGCGAACACATGGATTCGATTCTTGAAGGTCTTCCTAGGGATTTCGATTCTATAATTGCTTTCATTGAGAGCCATCTTCCGCACATCACAACTGAAGAAGCTGAAGGTTTTATCCTTCCACAAGAACTAAGACTTAGAAAATACAACAAGCTTGATTCTTCGAGTAATTCTTTCGCGCCTACTGTGAATCTTACTCAAGCAAGTTCTTCGCATTCTACTGAAAATGATAGCTTGAATTCATACTCAGACACTAATGTTGTGTATACAAATCAGTATTCCTCAGATTCTAGAGGCACTGGTGGCCGTAATGGCCACGGAGAAAGAGGTTTTCAACTGTGGTGGTGGCCATGGTGGTCGAAGCTCAGGTCAGTGTTAAGTGAAACCACACGGCTCTTACTTGCTACAATAAATTCAATCCTCAGTATCAAGCTTCCAATAGATTCAATTCCTCTGCTTCCAATTAGAACTCACAGTAAAATCAGAATCAGAACCAAAACTCTGCACCTCCTCAGTGGCAATCTCAGAACTCTGGTTCTAGGCCTCCACAAGTCATAGTGGCAAATTCTGACTCCACTGCATCATTTACTTGGTTTCCAGACTCTGGAGCATCATTCCATGTGACCAATAATTCTCAGAATATTCAGCAAAACTCACCTTTTGAGGTCCAGACCAGATCTTCATTGGTAATGGACAAGGTTTGAATATTTCAGCCTCTGGTTATTCCAATTTTATTTCTCCTTTTAGTCCTGATATAAAACTTGTTCTTAAAATCATGCTTCTTGTTCTACAAATCACTAAGAACCTAATTAATGTGAGCAAATTTGCCAAAGATAACCATGTTTTCTTTGAATTCCATGCTAATCATTGCTTTGTTAAATCTTAGGATTCCCATAAAATCCTTCTCCAAGGAGATGTTTGATCTGCTGGCTTATATCAGTTCCCTAATCTTCAATTATGCTCAGCTATTTCTTGTCCAACTACTGGTCCTTATTGTATAAACACGGTTTCCTTTGATGATTGTGTTGAATCCACATCCCTAATTTTAACTATGGCAAATCATTAGCAGTGCAAATTAAAGGATGATGGAAATAAGTGATGGTTAACTTTCTCCTTAAGTGTTTCAGTGCTTATTCCTTTAAGAAGCAGAAGTGTTCTTTCATTCTAAGGTACTCAGAAAGGTTCAGAGAACTGCTGTCAGAGTTGAGAACTCAGAAGAATTCTTGAAGCTCATTAGAAAGATGAAGTTTGCTACCCTTTGAGAGTTCTTGGCGAAATATTGAACAACAAGGCTTTACATTGAAGATTCATCAAAGGCTATATGAAGAACATCATGGTTCAGAATGAAGCTATGCAAAGTCTACATCAGAATGATGAAGACCAAGACTCTGAGTTTTTGAACATTAGAATAGACTAAAGTCTGAACAATTCTTCACTTTGCCACAATCACTATGGGCACTACAGAAAGGAAGAACTGACTGCATCAAATTGAAAGATGAAGTTGTCCATGAGAAGCACTGATGATAAGCATTAGATTGAAGGACTGAAGAAAGCAATTCAGTCTAACCATGGACAGAACAGGAACACACCAGCAACAAACTTCTGCTAAAGTCTTTCTGAAGTAGTTAGAATTCAGAATGCATGAAGCTGAGAAGAAGTGTTAAGAAATGATGAAGCTGCACTACATCAGAATGAAATATCAATCTGAACTTCATCAAAGGAATTCAATAAAGAATGGATTTAGTTTCAGCAAACATAAGAATGGCTATTCTGATGGTTCTTCTGAATGTCCCTCAGAAAGGTTCCTCAGAATGGGAACCTCAAAAAGGTTCCTCAGAATGGTTTGGTTAGCTATCACATCATGACAGCTGGAAAGTGAACCTGCTTGCTCCAAAAGTGCATCAGCTGTGTGGAGCCCACTCCAACGGTCTGTTTGGTTGCTTTATGAGACATTTTTGAAGGCAATGAAAAACTAAGTTGAAGCATTCCAAATCTGCAACATCTTGAACAAATTCTTTGTGAGAAATTTGTGTTCTAGCTTCAACCCTCTCTGTGAGAGTGACCCACTTTTGTATTGTGTTCAATAACTTGTAATAATCCTAGTTAGAACTGTGAGATTATATTCCTGAGTGGAATCCCTCTTGTGAGGAGAAGATCCGTTCTATGTGCAGTAGAATCACAGACCCAATTTCTATAAAGTCCAAAAATGTTTGACAAGAGTGAAATCTTGTGGTTTAGCTGGTCTAGCAGAGACTAGGTTTGAAGTTCAATGGGGGAACTGGCAAGGTTATGAAATCTAGTGGTTGCTGGTCCAATTGTGAACTAGTTGTGTTAGTGAAAATCTCATGTTGAAGGGACATGACTGAATGTAACCCAAGGTTGGGGTGAACTAATATAAAAATATCGATGCACTCTTCTTCCCTATCTCTTTTATTTTGCTTTTGCATAGATCTGAAATCTTTTCTACTTGTTGTATGGGCAAGATTCATCGTTTTCCTTCTAAGCTTTCTCAAACTGTGTATAGTTCTCCTTTGGAATTAATATACAGTGATTTGTGGGGTCCTGCTCCTATGAATTCTCATTGTCTCTTTTTTTTTTTTTTTTGCTCAGCAAAAAATATTTAATATATTTATAGGCTAGTACCAGTGGTACTGAAAGTACATAGGAATAAATGTGAATCCTGCTTTTCCAGAATATTGGGAAAGAGCTGGAGACACAATGAAGTGTTACAAGAATTCACCCACACCTGCCCCCCTAATTACATAACCCTTCCTTCAAATTAGAGGACCATTGGTTAAAGTGAAGAGTGAAATCCTTGTCCATTGCTCTGATCCATGACCATAGTAGGAGTAGAGCATCGTCCAGTAGCTTAGAACCGTGAAATGTTGCATTTTGGAACACCACCTTATTTCTATGCTGCCATATTGTCCAGGTTAAGGCAATCCACCAGCATTTCCATCTTTTAGACTTAACTCCCTCTGCTAGCTCAGTTCCATGTTGTAAGAAATGGTCCCTAGGATTTTGTGGTAATGCACTGGTGAGATTGACCCATGACATCGATTCCCACCATAAGGGGAGGGTTTTGATACAATTGAAAAACAAGTGATCCGCCCCCTCTTCCTTAATTCTGCAAAAAGGGCACAGCATGTCATCTACTTCTATTTGTCTCCTTCGAAGGTTTGTCTTGGTTGGTAATCTATCCCGAATTAGCCTCCAAGTGAAAACTGCTGTCTTTAAGGGTATTTTGAGTTTCCATATTTCCCCAAAATCATGTTCCTGTCTTTCTTCCATCAATTCCCCCCATAGCAATTCATATCCACTTTTTGTTGAGTAGTGGCCTGCAGGTTCCAATTTCCAGACCCAAGTATCCTCCCGTTCTGGATGGAGTTGCTGCTGTGATATGTCCCCGAGAAAGGTGTCCGCCATTGTCATTTCAGAATCAAAAAGGTTTCTCCTCCAGTTGAGCTGCCATTCCCACCCATTGTTTGTGTATGTTCGCAACTGCTGTATAGTTTGCTTTTGATGGCAGGAAATCTGGTACAGCCTCGGAAATTTGTCTCTTAGAGATAATCCGTTGTTGATCCAGCAATCCTCCCAAAATCTGAATTTGTCGCCCCTACCCACTCTCCATTCAGTTTGTCTTTTGAGAGGAGCATGCTGCTGTAAATGCTGAACTGTCACAAGGTCCTTCCACCAAGTCGAATCGTTGCAGCCTTTGATCCTTTCCTCCAGCACCCTCCAGCCACCATACTTAGAATTCAATATTCTGGCCCAAGGTTCCATTTGTCTGTGGAGCATGTCCCATCTCCACTTACCCATCAGTGCTGAATTAAAGGTTCTAAGGTCTTTAACGCCAAGTCCACCTTTGAGTTTAGGCATGCAAACTGTTTTCCAGTTTACCCAAGCGATCTTCCTATGCTCCGTTCCCCCTCCCCATAGAAATCTTCGCTGAATGCTTTTCAATTTGGCTATAATTTTTGATGGAACCCTGAAAAAGGAAAAAAAGTAGATAGGAATAGATGTAAGGACAGCATTAATAAGGGTCACTCTCCCCCTGAAGGATACGTGTTTATGTTTCCAAGTGGCTAGCCTTCTCTCACATTTTCCAATTATAGGATCCCAAAAAACACTACTTCTCATGTTAGCCCCAATGGGGATTCCCAAATATAGGAAAGGCATAGACAAGGTACTGCAGTGTAGGAAATCAGCTGCCTCCTTCACCCATTGAGTAGATTTCCCAATTGACCCGAAGCTACTTTTAGCAAAGTTTATCTTTAGGCCAGATGCAAGTTCGAAACTTCTCATTATGGCCTTGATTGTCTTCACGTTCTTCATAGTAGCTTCACCAAAGAAGATGGTATCGTCGGCGTACTGCAGAATGTTAACAGGTTCTTTGATTTTTCCCACTAGAAAGCTATTGAAGAGGTTCTTATTCAAGGCTTCCCTCATAAGGCCTGTTAAACCTTCTGCAGCGATATTGAAGAGAAGGGGGGCTAAAGGATCACCTTGTCTAAGGCCTCTTTGAGGGCTGAACTCATTAGTGGGGCTGCCATTTACTAAGACAGAAATTGAAGCAGATTTGAGGCAGCCCTCAATCCAAGAGATCCACTTGTGGCAAAAACCAAGCCTCTTCATCATGTATGACAAGAACTCCCATGAAATGGAGTCATAGGCTCTTTCATAATCCACTTTGAACACCAAACAAGGTTTTTTACATCTCTTTGCTTCATCCACTGCCTCATTGGCTATCAACACGCTATGGAGCAGTTGCCTTCCGCTTATAAATGCTGATTGTCGTTCATCAATGATATGTGGCAGCACCTTCTTTAACCTATTAGCCAATAGCTTAGCCACTATTTTATAAATACATCCAATCAGTGATATTGGCATGTACTCATTAAGGTTTTGTGGATTGTTCTTCTTTGGGATCAAAGCAATAAAGGATGCATTTCCTCCCCTTGGGAATATCCCGTTTGCGTGAAATTCTGCTATGAATCTGTTGATGTCAGGCTTGATAAGCTCCCAAAAATGCTTGATGAATTTAAAGTTCAGCCCATCCGGGCCTGGGCTTTTATCACTGCCACAATCCCACACTGCTGTCCTTATTTCCTCCTCTAGAAATTGGCCCACCAACATATCGTTTTGATGCATCTCTAGGCTACCAAAACGGACTCCCCTCAAAACTGGTTTGCACTGGTCAACTTCTTTAAATCTGTGGGCAAAAAATCTGCATACCTCCTGTTTCACCCTTGTTGGGTCCTCAACCCATGAGTCACCAATGTAGACTCCTTTGATGTCATTATGTCTACGTTTAGAATTCATCAGCAGATGGAAAAATCGCGAATTGCAGTCACCCTCTTTGACCCATTTTACTCTTGCCTTTTGTCTCATCAGAGATTCATGAGATTGAGCTGCCAGCCAAAGGTCCTCTTGCAGTTTTCTTCGGGCCACCAGTTCAGAAGGGGTAAGCTGTCTAATTGTGCTTACATCCTCCAGGGTATTTAGATCAGCCTCTAACCTCTGAAGCTTTTTAAGAGTATCGCCAAACTGCTCTCTATTCCACACCTTCAAAACCTCTTTTAGCTTTTTAATTTTTACCTTAAGTGCATACCCACCCCAGCCTGTTGGTTGAGTGTTTGTCCAGCACTCTGAAACAGTCCGGTCGAAGGATCTATCTTTAAGCCAACAATCAAATACTCTAAATGGTTTTGGCCCCCAATCTGTGTTTTTAACCCTCATCAGGATGGGACAATGGTCCGAGAAGTTCCTATCCAAGGTGAATTGGGTGCAGCTTGGCCACTTGTTCAGCCATTCATGAGAAACAAAAAATCTATCTAGCTTACTCATTGCGGTCCCATTGGGTTTGAACCATGTGAATCTTTTTCCCACACTAGGAATTTCCTCCACTTCCATGTCAGCTAGCCACTGATTGAATTCACTGATAGTGAGTGCTTCCATGCCCCTGTGGGCCACCCCCTCTCTCTCGGACCGATGTCTGATGTTGTTAAAATCTCCTAGGAAACACCAAAGGCCCTCAGGATCATGTTGCCTCAGCTGCCTCAAAGTTTCCCATAGCTCCCTTTTATTAGTGATGTCACAGGGGGAATAAACATTTACAATCGTTATTTTCTGATTTTCCAGGATCCACTCTCCCTTCAGCATGATGTAGCCTCTACCTCTTGCCCTGCTATCAACTCTGAAAGAATGATCATTCCACAAACATAATAACCCACCAGCTGTGTTTACTGCTGGCTGAAAATCCCAACTAACATCCGAGGCTCCCCACAGTGCCTTACACAAGCGATCATCGATTTGATCCTTCTTTGTTTCTTGAATGCATAATACATCTACATGGAATTTGTTGACCAGCCTTCTAATCGCCGCCCATTTAACCCCTCTCCCGAGCCCTCTAACATTGTAGGATAGAACATTCATGGTTGACGGTTTAGTTCTCCCATTCTCTCAGCCTGTTTCCTATCTCTAGCCTCCATGACTGAAATTTTGTTGATAATTGTGTCCTGATCTGAGTCGCAGTGCACTCCCAGGATTTTTGCAAGCTCCCATTGGGATGAAGCCTCATGGGTGTGGTCTGCATGTTTTTCTTCCCCTGGTGTAGGTAACCCAGAAATCTTCTCCATACCCTGGTTAGTGTTGTTTATAACCATGTGTGGGTGTCCCAGATCCTTTGCTGCCTGCATTTCCCCCGATAAGTTGCAGGGATTCTCAACGTCCTGTGTGATATGCTTTTTAACACTGCAGGCCCTCTTCTTGTTGCACCCCCTAGACCTGACATATACTTTCCATCCCTTTTCTTTTTCTGCTAAAAGATGGGGTGGGCTACCAGGGTATTGTATAGAGCTATTAGGTAGGATATGGTTAGAAGGGCCAGATTGGTTATGTTGTTCAGGCCCAGGGGCATGGCAGTCATTAGGTCTTTTGTGGGACACTGAGGGCATTATGGGGGTTACATGGGAAGGTGGGCTGAAGTTGGGTGTGTGTGGAGACGTAGGTGTTGAGATAGGGGTGTGTATAGGGATGGGAGAGGTGTGTTGGGTGTGGGGCGGGAAGGGTGGGGTGTGCAGGGTGTGAATAGGAAAGGTTGAGGTGTGAAGGGGAAAGGGTGGGGTGTGATTAGGTGAGCCCAGGTCCGTCGTTGGGCCATGTTCAAGCATGTTAGGCCCAATTGGGGGTATAACTACCCCGTTGAGGATATCGGGAGTTTCTCCCTTTTGAGCAACGGCACCTTCCTTCTCTATGCTTGCTGAACCTGCCAAGCATGCACTGCTGCCCATTTCTTTCCATTTTGATGACTTGCATGTGTTGACTTCCCCAATATTCACCTTTGGGTTAATTTCAGACTGGACCACGGGGTGCTGCTGCTTTTCAGTTTCCTTTTGCGGCATCGTGCGGGTATCGAGGTTGGGTAGGAGAACCCGACTGTCATGGGTAATACCCACTGGGTAAACCGCATGGCGTGGACCGTCGGGAAGCAGGTAGGGCTGGTCGTCTTCGTTGTCGACGGGCCGTCCTCCGTCGAAGTCATTCAGCGTGAGTTGGGGACATGCAGATAGGTCCACCGCCTCGCGCCAAGCTTCGCTGACCTCGTCGTCAGAGTCTATCTCTTCCGACGAGTCAATGGCACATCTGCGGCTGGGGGAGCGTGTCCCTTTACCACTCCATCCTTCTTCTACAATATGCACCAGGTGAGTTTCGCCTCCGATGTGGGCTACCACAGAATGCTGGAGAAAAGGTTTCCGTGGAGTTTTGATCAGAATACGCGCCCTATCCATTCTTCTTAGCTCTTCTACATCATCATCAACCTCAATTAGGTCTCCGACAGCCGCCACCAGTTTTCGAAGATGCCCAATGTCCCAAACTTCAAGGGGAACACCCCAACATTGGACCCATACGATTCTGTGCCCCGGCCTCATCGTCGGGTTCCATTTTTGAAGCACGGAGAAGGGAGTTGTGCCGTGTTGGAGTTCAGTTGCTGAAATCTCCTCTGCCTCTGAGTCCGAAAGTCCGAGAAGGAGTACCATGTCGTCGCCTATGTATTTCAGCACGACGTTCATGCCTAACTCCCATGGGAGATCATCTTCAATTGTCTCGAAGCTTCCCAAGTTTTTTAAACGGCCTACCCATGTATCAGTGTATTTTTCCTTTTCCCCTTGTGATACATCGAGATGGATAGATGAGTGGGACTCCATGGCTCTAGGGTGTGGGTGTTGGTATTTCCTGCGTAGTTCTGCATCGCAATTGTTGGCAGACAGCACCTTGGCGTAGGTCATAGAGGGGTTCCTGTATCGAGTTCCTGCAAGGCGCCCTTTGTTCTCTGTTATGCTATGCCCTTCCTGCGTGATACCGTTTTTGTCTATCTGCTCTTCGATCCTCTTGTTTCGTCTCCCGTACCTAGGAATGTTGACGTACAACTTAAGTCCCCCCAGCACAATGTTATCAAGCTGTCTCTCAAGTTTTCGTTCATCAGCTACGCCTGTGAATCTAACGAAGCCGTATCTTCTGCCATCCTTATTCCGGTGATTGGGTATAAAGACCTCCCTTACATCCCCCCATCTCTTGAACTGAACCCATAAATCCTTCTCTGTTATGTAGTCAAGGAACCTTGTGAAGTAGAAAGTAGTAACGTTTGCTTTTTCCCTCCAATTTGCCTTTTGGTACCTTCGAGTTTGTCCATGCCTTTCGCTAGTGTAGTGCGTTTCGGGATCCTCTCTCGATCTCACTCCCACCCTCTGTTTACCTCTCCCTCGCCTCACCGTAGTCCACTCTTGGTCCTCATCCCTCGCTGGAGCTATCGCTCTCTCAGGCTCTCTCTCACTCTCTCTCATCACTCTCTCTTACTTATGGGCCTGTTTGGTTTTCTCATTGTCTCTTTCGTTATTATATGTCTTTTGTTGATGCCTATTCAAGATTTACTTGGATATATTTTCTAAAGAACAAATCTGATTTTTTGACTGTTTTTAAACAATTGAAGTCACTTGTTGAATTGCAATTTGACAAACGGATTAAAGCTGTCCAAACAGATTGGGGAGGTGAATTTCTCACTTTTTCTTCATTTTTGTCTTAGTTGGGTATCATTCACAGACTGTCTTGTCCACACACACCATCAAAATGGTGTTGTGGAAAGAAAACATCGTCACATAGTTGAGTTAGGTCTGTCCCTTCTTAGTCATGCTTCCCTTCCTCTATCTTTTTGGGATCATGCCTTCCTAACAGGAGTGTATCTTATAAACAGATTGCCCTCAGCTCCTCTAAAGTTTGATACCCCTTACCATGTTCTTTTTCAAACTGATCCTCATTATCAGTTCTTAAAAGTGTTTGGATGTTCTTGTTGTCACTTTTTGCATGCTTATCACTCTCACAAACTTGAATTCAGATCCACTGAATGTGTGTTTTTGGGATACTCACCCAGTCACAAAGGCTATAAGTGCATGTCTTCTTCTGGTAGAATTTTTATTCAAAAGATGTCATTTTTAAGGAACTCATTTTCCTTATCCTAAACTTTGTTCTACCTCTAATCCTATTTCTACTGCATCTTTTTCCAATAACTTACATGTTATTAAAGGCCTGTTTGGATACATTTTTCTAAAAGCACTTCTAAAAAAACTTCGTACCCCATTGCCCAGAGGCTCTTCGTTATGTGAAGGTATGGGGGAGGGATATTGTACGCAGCCTTACCCTTGCATATGCAAAGAGGCTGTTTCCGGATTCGAACCCATGACCAACAAGTCACCAAGGCACAACTTTACCGCTGCACCAGGGCTCGCCCTCTTTCTAAAAGCACTTCTAAGAGAAAAAAAAAAGAGAACGAAAATGAGCTTCTCCATAAGCTAAAATGAGTTTTCCATTAGCTCCTCATTAGCTAATTTGTAGAAGCTTTGTCATATAAATTCTCTAAAAGATGAGAGGACATCTAAAAATTAGCTAATAGTTTGCTAATGGAGAGTTCATTTTAGCTTATGGAGAATCTCATTTCCTTTTTTTTCTTCTTATTTTCTTCTCCTAGAAATACTTCTAGAGAAGCTTACCCAAATAGGCCCTGAATCTACACCTTTTAATTCTGCTCAGCCTCAAAGTCATGTTTCACCATCCTCTATTGAGTCTCATAGTTCAGGTATTTCTGTCCCACAGCCCTCTGCTCATAACATAGTGTCTACTCCTGATCTTGCAGTCTCCTATTACTGATACAGTAGCTTCTACTGCTACTGCAAATTCTGGTACTGTTCAGTCTGATGATCACCCTTAATCACCTGCAACTGAATCACAGAATTCACCACAGCATCTTCTTGTTAGACCAGAAAATGTTCATCCTATGATTCCAGGAGCCAAAGATGGCATTTTTTTTTTATCAGCAAACATAATATCATATATTAATTGAGTACCAGAGGTACTGGAAATACATATTACAATCCAGATTTGGTCCCAAGACATATGGTTTTCATTGAACCAGAATCTGAGGTATAATTTAGGTTATTACAGACATTTGCTCTAATGTTCTATCCTGCTCTATTGAGAAACCCTGCTCTAATGTTAGAAGACCAGTAATTGTAGTGAGTGTTGAAATCCTTCTCCAAATTTGTGAGCCACGTCCATAATAAGAAAACTGCATCATCTAGGATTCTGTTGGCATTGAATGTACCATTTGAGAAGATAATATCATTTCTGTGCTTCCAAATGGTCCATGTCAGTGCCAACCACCACCATTTCCATCTACTAGACCTCATTCCCTCTGTCACTCCATATATGTGTTGGAGAAAGTGTTGCCTTGGATGATTTGGAAAGACACCCGACAAGTTCACCCAAGACAAGGACTCCCACCATACTGGAATTATCTTGCTGCACTGAAAGAATAGATGACCTGCGCTCTCCTCCTCAGCTCTGCAGAATGGGCATCCCGAAAAAGCTTAAAAAGGTCGCTGGAAAGAGATGAAGCACGATGGTGCGGTCGCTGGACTGGGGGTCAGCCAAACAGCAGCAAAACAGAACCAAACAACAGCAAAATAGGGTCGCTGAAGGAAGAGGAGGAGGATGGCACAGTAGCCGGACGGTGGGTCACACCGGAAAAGGTGTCCACAGCTGTTTGGATACTGGGTGTGTAGATACAATAGCCAAAGCAACCAAACAGTGCCAAACAAATGCGTACCGAAACAAACGAAACCAAAACAGGTTCGCCGAAGAAGAAAAAGCATGATGGGGAGGTTGTTGGAGGATGGGTCGCGCAGAAAACAGTGTCACATTTTTCTCTCCTTGTACCACTCCTTTGCACACGTGTCTTGCATTTTTCTCTCCTTGTACCACTCCTTTGCATATGGTGTGGCACATGAGCAGCCAGTTCTGGCCACTGTCACCGCCACTCAACTTGTCCCAGTATTTTCATGCCCAATCTATGCTCACTTTGTCCATTTGCAGTTCTGTACCTCACTGTTTGGCATTTTTGGTACCATTTATAGATTTTCTCTCTTCTGTGCTGACCCATGGCAAGTTCTATCCCTCCCATTTCCATGTCGTCACTGTGATGCTCTCTATTGACAAGTTGGAAGGGAGAATTATGATTCTTGGGCCTCCAACAACAAACTATTGCTTAAGGGCCAAAAGATCATGTTGACCATCTTAGCATGAAGGAGGAATATATGGAAGATGACTGTTCTGAGCAGAGTAAGATTCAAACGCAGCCTTGTAGTGTCAATCCTATCCACTATTCATCCCTCTATAATGCAGACTTTTTGTTCTCATGAGATGTGCAAGTCTGCAAAGCCACATGAATGTCATTACACCATGCAGGCTGGATGTTCTCCATGATGGTTTGGGAAAAGTGAGTGGTGTTCTTCATGACTTCAATGAACTCTTGCCCCTTGCCAACATCCCTGTCGAGGAATTGGAATGGTGACAGAAATTCTTTATGTTGTATGGGTTACCTGTTGAGTATTACATAGTTCGGGATCAGATTTTGGGCTCTAGCACAGTACCCACTATTAACTTTGCCTGGTCACATGGGTCTTTCCCCAGTTGATTCCTCCACGTTGGTCTCTCAAAGAGATGACCATGGCGAGTCCCTCAAACCAGGCAAACCATGTACCAGGGTGGTGATTTAGTTCCACATCGACTAGAGAAATGGCTAAAATAGATCTTATAAAGCTTTGGCAGTTCTCACCTTACATACCAGTTTTGTGAGGTTGAGTTAGACCCTAAGCCCAAATTCTAGGAGCAGCCATTGTCTCAAAGTAGGCCATACTATTGGCAGGTGTCATGCACTACATGAAATATCAACAAATGAAATAAGGACTGTTTTCTTGCAGGAATTTGGAGTGGACGATTGGCACTGGATGTGAGTCCCATTGACAGGTGCTTACGGTAGAAAGCATGCCAGTCATTAGTAGTGAACTCGTAATGGAATCATTTGGATGGTGCTCAAGCTCAAGGCAACTAAATGAATGGCATACAAAAGGCAAAGCATCACAATAAGCTGACAATAATCACCATATGTAGCATTTAAATAGTCAAATGGCAGTGATTATTTTTTTTATTCATTGCTTCAGAAAGTAATTAAATCCACATAAAACTAGCTTGCAATTAAAGTTCAGATGCCCTAGAAACTGCAAATAATATGCATTTTGATTTTCAAGCTGAAATGAGTAACCTAAACATGTTTCTTATAACAAATAGAGCAACAGACACTCAATATAACATAAACAAATACATACCATACTCCTTGCAGGATAATGAAATGATACATTTGCAAACTGAATATGCCCCACTAACCTCTCCAACTTCACTCCTGTATTTGGTGAGAAATCCAATCAAAAAGTAGATAACTCCATACTTGAGGAGTAAGGGGAGCAGTAGATAAACAGTTACTTGCCTTTGGCTAAGAATTGGTCACTGGGCAAAAGATTCATCAGTTGGAAAATTTGTTCAGATGCTCCAATGGACTGCAGTAATGATGTTAAGCTGTTTGTCACCCTCCAAGTAGCATAAATCAACCACTCGCAGTATAGTACATACTTGGTAAGTTGTTCCACAGTTACGTGACATCTGAGAACAGACATACCTACTAACACCACTGCAAATATCTGCAAGTAGTAATTTAAAAAATAATTAATTTGACATTTTTCTATTATATAATATCCCTTGAAAAATGGGAAAAGTATAAAAATATTTAAAAAAGTGTTCGAGTAATAATATGGAAGACTTTCGAGAAAAAAGGTGTCCGTGGCTTATATTTGGTCTATACAAGACATGTATGGAAGGATAATTACTAGTGTGAGAACTCCATGAGACAAGACTAAGGACTTTCCTACAGCGATAGGATTACATCAAGACTCAACCTTAAGTCCTTACTAATATAATCTAAGTCTTGGACGTGCTTACCAAGGACATACAAAAGATTATCCCTAATTTCATGTTTTTTGCAGATATAGATCTGATTGAAGAATCAATATGGAAGCAATTAACATTAATCTAGAACTTTGGAAGCAAAAGGATTTCACTTAAATAAAAGTAAGACAGAATATATGCATTGCAATTTTAACAAGAGACAAAAGGAATAAGAGATCATACCACAAGTTTCTAAGTTTAAATATTTGGAATGAATTACAAAATGGGATATGATTTCATACCACAAGTTTCTAAGTTTAAATATTTGGAATGAATTACAAAATGATGGAGATATTAATGAGGACGTTACACTCTTGGTCCTGGATTAAAGAATTTGAGAAGGATTTTGGTGTCTTTTGTGCAGTGGGTCTCTAACTTTTCTGCAGGCATCAGGGGTGGACAGTATCTCGAGTGGCTTGATTTCGAGGGTGATTTGTGGGAGAGTCTACCGCTGCGTTTTGCAGGCTTCTGGAGGGTTCCAAGGTGGATCTTTGATCGAAAATATTGTGCATAGGTGTTAATGGTTTTGTTTGGTAATTCTGTAGGTTGCTTATTGCATTGATTTCAGGGATGTATTTAATACAAGGGGATAGTGGTGGGGTTGGTCAACTGGTTATTTAATAGTTGCATTCATATGTCAAATATGGTATACCCATATTTCCTTATTTCTTTTTAAATATGTAGCATGAAGGAATTGCAGCATGCAATTATTGGTTTTGTATCTTTTTACAAGGTTAAATAAACAAAACCTGAGTTGAACGGTATAAGGTGTTAAAGATCAGGTTCCAGAACCCAGAAGCCACACTCTCTCGAACGTTTATAAATGCTAAGCTCTGTAGCAATTGCTTGTACCTGAATAAATATATAATGGTTATTATGGATATCAGTATTATTGGAACACGTACAACCATTTACAAAAATGTTTGATATACTTGTGTAGACAATCTAGAATAGTATAACTATTAGAGCAAATATATACTCTAACAATAACACACAGGATGCATACATGATTCCATTTCCTATCAAGCTTTCAAGATATCTCATGGTTAGTAATTTAACACTATTATATTGTGCTACCTAAAAGAGTTCATCATTCTTGATATGAGAATGAATAGCCTAAGAACATGGAAAGAATTCTCGTATCAATTCTTATTAAGGCAAATCCTTTATAGCAATTGCAATTGAATCAGTATGGCTTTCGTGCAGTTCTGACCTGTAATCAATAGTATTTATAAAACTGTCCAGCCGCCAAACAAAGCTACACGTGCAATCTAACCTTTTTTCTTTTGCAGTTTTAAAACACGGGCCACTGTTTTGTTTCTGCTGCCCGTGCAGAGCAGGCACACTGGTCTAGTTTGTTTAATTGTGGTTCAAGAGAACATTAAATGAAGAGGGTAAGACTGTACGAGCCTTGAACTTGGCATAAATGGTTAGGTTCCTATCTAATACCAATTAAAAGCTTCAGGATGGTGATGAATGATGAATTGATATTAAGAGGGCATTTTATCATGCTACTTGAGTAACTGTTATAATTAGGAAGTTTTCGGCATAGAGGGAAAGAATAGAATAAGGAGACTCTGAAGTATTCACTTGTGTAGTGCGATGTATTACATTATGTTATATATGTAATATGATGAAATCTAAAGCACTCCCTGTTTATATTAACAACAATAGAAACTAAATACAAAAACAAATCATAAATTATTAGAAAACATAAAAATGAAGGAATTAGGGAAACTAATCTTGAGAGATAATTTCTAGATACTCAAATATTCTAAAATTTATAATATTGATATTATGAGATATTCAAACAGTAACAATCAAGTGAAAATAAAAATTTTCAGCAAGAAAATTCAGTACCAGCAAAAACAAAATAAAGCACCTTCCAAATTCTTTTTTCCCTGTTCCATAAGCTCGGACAATTCTTATTGAAGAAAGTGTCTCCTGAGCAACCTGCAATAGAAAAAGTATTAATAATTAAAATAAGATTCTGCTCACTATTTCAGAAACAATATCTACCAGTATAATGTGTATACGTCATTGGCACAAGCTGTGAAATCTTGGATTAACTTTGCTGCCTTTCTTTGATACCTATTAAAACAACAAAATACATGCTTCAGACCATCAGCACTGCAAAGGTGTAAATAAAATCAGAGGCCTAATATGTATGGTTAATTTAAACCTGTAAACATTTAAGCACATGCATTATCACCTTAGAACATATATTTCCTCTTTAAATACCCCAAAGAACCCTTCATCTTATATAAGATGATTTATAGAAAAACTTAAGGGCCCGTTTGCTGTGGTTGTAAGTTTTTGGTTTTTGGGTTTTAAATGCAATTTTTAAAACAAAACATGTTTGGCAAAAAATGGAGCTGAAATGGTTTTTAAATCATTTTCGAAACATTTTTACACTTGTTTTCAAAAATAAGAAAAAATATTTTGTGAATTTGATTTTTAGTTTTAAAAAAATTTACATATTTCCAAAATTTGACAATGACATTTTTTTGCTGTCGTCGCCACTACCGCCACCACCACCATCACCACTGCCGCCGTCACCAATACCACCTCCGTCATTTCCACCATCACCATCATTGTCACCGGCATAGCTTGCTGTCACCACCAGCACCGCTATCACCACCGCCACCGACATCACCACCACCTCCACTGCCTGGTGCCACCACCATCACTGCCACCATCTGCCACTGACATCACCATCACCACCGGAATTGCTACCACAACCACCACCATCAATCTCACTACCACCATCATTGTCACCACTATCACTACCAACAAACCACCTCTGTCACCACCACCACATTGTCACCACTTGCTGCCATCACCAACACCTCTACCACCACTGTCACTGCCACCACCATCGCCACCAACACCACCGACATTGCTACCACCAACGTCACCACCACAATCACCAACATCGTCACTATTGACTGCCACCACCACATTATCACTGCCACCACTATATGTATTGCCACTACCACCAATGTCACCTCCACCAATACCACCACCACCGCCACCATGACCACCGCTGCAATTGTTGACATCACCACCATCATCATTATCGTCACCACACACAAAAGCACTCTTAAAATAATTTGAATATAATATGAAACTTTCAAAAGGAGTTTATTTGAAACTAATCATATTTTTAAAACTAGTTTAAAAAAATAAAACTAAAACTAAAACTAAAAACTGGTTGTTATTTTTAATAATTTTGAAACTTAAAATTAAAAACAACCCCAAATGGGCCCTAAAATTACATAATGTTCGTTAGCCAAACTATCCTATACAAAATTAAGACAAAATAGAACTAGAAGAGTAAAAACAACTGAGAGAAACATGATAATGTGTATGTCAGCAGCAATTTACTGGCATAACTTCACTATACTAGAAGATTATGCAATAAAATTGTACTTCTAAATTTATATAAATTCAGAAAATAATAAGAAAGGATATACAATGTAACCCTTTAAAATAAAAAATAAAAACTAGGATGCCAATCATAGGGAAGGAAACCATAATCAAATCAAGCATGGATCAGAATATATTTAAATAGTATAATTACTCTACATGATGTATATGTATCTCTGTAAAAATAAATATAATCAAAAGAGACCTTATAAAAAAATACAAAACCAAAGAGAACCCAAAGACAATAATAATGAAGTAAAGCTACATGTTTAACATAAAGGGGAAGATGTAACCGATGCTTACTGGCCATAAACCAGGAAAATTGCAGATAAAATAGAACAAATCACCAAGGCAGATAATGCCAGAGGCCAAGATAAAGCCATCAAATTAATTATTGCTCCAGTTCCCTAGATATAAAATAAAAGAATAGATAAAACCAGAGGGAAAGATAAAGTCATCAAATTAAAATAACAGATTAATATGTAATGTATGAACTAAGACCTGACAAGAGTTGCGTAATATCAGCTGAAGATCATTTCCTATAACATGGGATAGTCGTTGACAATCTGCTGCAAGTCTGCTTGTCAAGTCACCAACTCTTTCTTTATCAAAATAGGAGATGTCCTACATCACATTACAGATAATACAAGCATAAGCCATTGGTCAACCAGAAGAAAAGAAAGAAACGAAAAATCAAAAAGAAAAAAAATCTAAAGAACACCCATTAGCACTGTATATTTCCACTTTGTAAAATGCATACCTGAAAAAGAATTGCTGTATATAAGTTTTCTCGTAGACGCTTTACCTGAAAAATGATGCATGGAACATTGGATGCTGATGTGTGCTCCGAATCTTGGACATCAACAGTACATTAAAGAAAAAAGCATAACATTGGAGAGGGGGGAAATGTTCTACAATAGCCATAAGAACAAAGAGAAGAAGGCAATCCCAAGCAGTTATATGCATGGAATAAATGATTCAGTCAATGTAGAAAATTGAAATTGTAGTAAAGAAATAATGACTACTGAAATTGAATTTCTTTATTAAAATGGCAAAGGAAAATTCCCAAGTTGGATGTCTTGGTGGAAATGTTGGAACAAGAGAGGAATGAATAATAAAAAAGTTGTTAATTGTGTTAACAAGCAGTTTAACCATTCATTATTAAGTATTTTGTCTGGGTCCAACATTCATCATGGCATTTCCTAGCTTGAAAATTTTCCTTAAGACAAAACCAAAAAATTATTGTAGCATCATTTTTTACGGATAAAAATAAATTTATTACAATTGAAGGGAAAAAGTACAAGAAAGGATAAGAAGTGCTTCAACGGAACCCACAAAGCTGAGAGAGAATAAACTGGGAAAACCCACACAAGAAACCTAAAAGAGTCCCAATCCATAAAGTTAACATTAAAAGCAAGCCACCACAAAAAAAAACAAAAACGCCCTTACTGTAAACCTCCATAACTTCTGCACAAAAGGGAAGATTCTAAACTAAAAATAAGTTCAAAATAACTCTCCCTTAACCTTCAAGACTGAACCCAACTTAAAAGTTAATTTTATCAATTAAGCCTTTTATTTCCTTTAGGTCTTCCATAATTTCCTTTGCTAGCTAAACTTTGAAGTTCCTTTTACACCATTTTCATACCTAGGACATTGGTGAAAAGACCAATGCAACAACATCCTTACCCAAAAGTATAACCATGCAAAAAATGTAATGAATGAATGTATAAGGCCCATATCTTATGTTTATTCTAGAAGGAGGCAACATTGCAACAAGAGGCTCAGGTGATGGATAATGGACCAAAAGAGGAGTTAGTTTAGTCATGGTCCAGACAGGGAATGGTGAGGAGAATGATGAGAATGCTGAGCTGGAAGAAAGTGGAAATAGGGAATCCTAACCGAATGGGTGTGGAGCATAAAAGGATCACAGAGTAGTGGTGAAGAGGAGGGGGAAAAATACTATACAAAGTGATTTCATTGGGTTGGCCGTTCCTGAGGCTAGGGTTGGCTGTTCCTATTCCTAAGGCCTTCCTTTTTCTTCTTTCTGGCTGTTTTAACTTTCCCAGAATTTCCAGAATATCACTGGTTATAAGGAATATTTAGGAGATAAGAGCTTCTTTTATGTTTATTTTTCTAAGTAGCCATTAGCCAAGATAGAACACTAAAAGCTCAAAAGATAAGGAAACTAGATGCCTATTACTAGACCAACACTAAAAGCTCAAAAGAATTTCCATTTATATACTTGGCCAACAAGCATTAATATCATGTAAACCCACAAATAGCAAGAACAAGAATGCCTGAAGTTGCATGTATCTTTTCCAATACTTCTTTATTAAACAAACTCTTATCTACTGTCAAACATTGGCCTAAGAATTTCCCTAGATGAGCTCCACTGACTGTATCATCAGGCACAAAATTCACAATGATTCATAGCAATAGTACAGTCAGGAGCAGGATGGACAAATGAAGAAAAAAGTTCTACATATGAAATTTGATCCATCCAAAAAGCTAATTGAGAAAGGACTGAGATCAATAAACACTTACCAAGGTTACATTCAAAATTCCAAAGCAGCCGCTTCGCAGACCACTGAAACTCAAATGGGAGAACAAAATCATGACCTACTCAATCTTATATATTAAGACATATGACAAATAGCTCATATCAAGACAAGGCAATAAAGTGAGTCAAAGTGTTCCTTGTTTGAATAGTAGCAGAATTAACACATACAATAATGCATTGAGCACTTCACAAAAGGTTTTAACAATTAGGTCATGTGTTTTCAGAGTTCAGGGATCAGTAGCCTCCTATTTTTACAATATGAAGTGGTCCTGGTTATTGAGGACAAGCTCCCTGATTATTTTAGGGTGCATTAAGTTGGACCAGCAGTAACTTGGGTAACCATTTTACTAATCATTGTAGAGATATAGGGAAGAGTGACTAAAAAAATTGGTTACACAGAAATAAAGCTCTGTAAGAATCACCTGCATATCCCTGAAGTTAAACACAGAACAAGCAAAAACAGTGCATTCCTAGAGAATGCCACAGTCTCACCACTCTGTGCCGAAAATATTGATGCAGCCAATATACTCGGCATGGTGATTTCTGAAAGCTGCAGCAGCAGAATAAATATTTAGAATTAACATAGATAGGGGAAAAACATTATAATTAAATTATAAAGCTACAGTGCTGCACAAATATCAAGTGGCACTAGTTATTTTAGGACCGTAGTGCCTTTACCATCACTTAATAAAATAAAACTTAGTACAAGAACCATAAGTCTTTCTGGGGAAAGCGGACAGCTTGCTTGATCCAGATATCACATATAATCGAGGCCACTTTGCATGAACTATAGCCTATCCTCACCCTTCACAGGAGATCTTAGATCTTAAAAGAAGAGGCAACAGAGTGCACTAAGATCTTAGGTCCGGGAGGCTGTTTCTAGGATCTTCCTTGAAATTAAGTCTTAGATTTTCTTTGCAATAAAAAAGTTACATAACAATTAAAAAGTTACATAATAATTATTTTAAAAGGCATGTCCAGGATGATTTTTAATTAGTTGACAGCGCATGAAAGATTAAACTCAAGAAATGAATATATAACATTTCACAAACTTGGTGTCCAGAGTAACTAGTGTGTTCCAAATTTCACCAACCAGACTTCACGAGAAGAAACAAACCCCAAATAAATACATAATCCGGCATCTGAAAGATATTGCTCGTATTGCTTTAGTTCCATAAAATTAATTAACTGGTTAAGAAGTTCAGCATGCCACCAAAGTTATCAACTTGTTAGAACCAAAGCAACATAAGAGCATCTACAATGTATGATTGCTTAAATGAGTTGTTATCTAAAATTTGTGAGCCCTAAAATGCCACATAGATTTAGAAACTTTACTAAAAAATTTACTTCAATGTTAAAGTTACTAGAGTGAATGCTTAACTTGAGCCACATTAAATTCTGTGATTGAAAATGATTCTTTAATTGGTAAGAATGAATTAAGCAACGGTTGCAGGTTGCTTATATAAGGAATTCACTGTCAAGTCATTTACTCCAATGGTAAATTTTCGTTAAGCCACTCATGAAGCACCTGCATTAGAGATGCTCTAAGCAACTTCTTTCGTGACTAAATTGTGCTCAATAAACGCCTCTTGTGTTGAATGTGTTACCCTAAGCATGCATTAACAAAAAAAAAAAAGAACCTTCCTTTGTTTGAGAATGGTAATTAGTAACTGTTGCAATTCACACTCACAGCAGCGATTACAAGGGACCCAGCCGCCACAAACGCGACCAGTCTCTCATCGGCGACCAACTCCCACATTCGCCGGAGAGCGAGCATCGCCGCCGTCGGCTCCGCGCCGTCTTCCCGGAGCTCCGGCAAGGCCCACCAGCTTCCGCTGGGGAGAATGGATGTCGAAGACCCAACCCGTTTTGCGAACGGAAACCCGACTTGGGACCGGGTTTCCGGGCCGGAAACCCGGAAGATTTCGGAGCGACCCGAATGGGTGAGGGAGGAAAAATGGTGGGTTTGGGATTTGGTGGAGTTGCAGGGGAAGAAGATGTTCCATCTGGGAATCTGGGATAAGCCAAGGGTGGAATGAAGGAAATTTGGATCAGGGGACATCATTGTTGCTTGTGTTGTCTTCACAAGCTATCAATTCTATGAAGTGTAAGCCATCGTCTTTTTTTTTTTTTTTTTGGTTATATAAGCCATGATCTCATTACTTCTACCATTTTTAAGCTTGATTTAATTACTCTTTATTTTTTAGATCCAAATGAGCTAAATGTCTCTTTAATACAGAGACATCTCTTTTTAAAACTATTTCATTTTCATCTTAATAATTAAAATTATCCTAAATTAAAAAAAATGATTTTTTATATGTTTCTATGAGTATGTCATGTGTATTTTTATTATTGTCCTTGTCGTTATTATTGTTATTTGTGATGGCATTATTGGTGTAAGTGTTATATTATTATTATTATCTATGTTTAGTGTGTTATACAATCATGTTAGTATTGTAGTTATTATATTTGGTTTTAGAGGAATGTTAGATTATGTTCTTATAGTTAGAATGCTTGAAGAACTGTTAGTCTAGTGTTAGTTCTATGATGAAAATCCTAACTTAGAAAATATAGGCAGCTTGGGTTCGTGTTTTATATCACACCTATGTTTTAGCCCTAGTAAGAGTTGTGCAAATTGTGGTGGACAACGCCACCAAGTTCATGCAGGTTAGTCGAAGTTCGTCTTTATGCTTTTCTAGTGAGCGTTTCCCCCTGTAAGTAACTTATCTTATCTTATGAACTAGATAATCTTAATTTAGGAGAATGAAATGAAAATCAAAAGATGTGAATAGAGTAACCAGAAACGTGTACTTAATGTGAAAAACAAGCTATGAATATGACCGAATTAGGCTTAACTGTCAGGATTGTGCAATCAGTTCATGTTCTTCCTAATTTTAGGCATAGTAGAGGTTTGAACTAGCTTTTGAGATAAACATGGAAATTATAGATAATTATCTTAGCTTTAAAAAAAGATAAAGTGAAACTTGATGGGATTAGTGAAAATATAAATATAGTGGTTACACCTCAGAGAGGTCATAAACTGACAACAAAAAATGATAGAAGTAATACTCAAAACTTAAAGGATGTTGTACCAATCATAACACAAGCTAGGTAGATTATATAATTGATGTGTGGCATTGAGTTAAGATGTACATGACTTGATTGAATTATGATATTGAACACATGTGTTGATACTATAACTTGAATGGTGATTTATAAGTGTTTTGAAATCATTGAATGTTTTGCTTTATCACTAAAGTGTGAATTGTAATGTATGATATTCATTTGTAAACGGTGAATCAAGTGATGTCATGATAATGTTTTGAAAAGATTTATATGCGGCCCGAGTTCATGTGGAGTAGGGACCACCATGTTATGATCAATTATGGTTAGATGTCATTGAGATGGGTGGCATAGCCTATGTGAGGCGAGAATGAACCTTAATGGTATTTTGACCGTGAGTTACCAAACCTATGTGGGGCAAAAATGGGCTACTATATTTGATGTGAGGTTGAATGGAACCACTTATGTATGAATATTTGGGACATGCATCATAAAAGTGCATAAGTTTTTAAGACGGATGATGTGGCTGAGCTTACCGGGGAGGGGATGAATAAGTTAAAGTATGACTTTGTCCTTAGGGGGTATCCAGTTTGGAATCTTCGTATGGCTCATGTTGATACCATGTGTTGGAGTATCCTGGCAAGACTCGGTAAAACTGATGTGTTGTTGATAGTCCTGTCTAAGTGAGAGTGTAGTAATGAAATTATGTGGGTTCGTTACTACATGTCCTCCTAAGTTTCTTTCGCAAATCTCTTTCTGGTACCACATGCATATGAGAAAAGAGAAGGCAACATCACATTGCATATGTGCATTTTTGTGAATTGTTTAACTTGTGAGTTTATGAAATGGATGTCATGTGTTTGTACTTATGTTATATGTGAATGATTCTATTCATAGTTGTAATAATATATATGTATCTATATGTTAAACTGTTGTGGTGACTTCTAATGGGATGGGATGTGGCTCTTTAAGGGCATGGTGAGATGTATCTAGAATGACACTATGTGACTATATGCTAGAATGAATATTTCCTTTAACCATAGATTGATGTATGGTGATTGTTTGGGAGTAAAACTTGTGTAAGAAAAGTAGAGTTACCACAAGAGAGAGTTATAAAATTAAGTAACTTATTGTTTAAAGAATGAATCTTAAGATATTAGAGAAGATAAACTAGTGTAGTAAGCGATTACAAGGGTTAAGTCATAGGAAAGTGTTTATGATCAATGGATGTAAACCCTACTATATAAATGATAGAGTTTGATAGAGACCTAGAGGGGATAAAACCATGAGAAACAAATGATTGGGTTGTTCTAGTAGAGAAGTCTAACCCAAACTTAGAGTTCCTAGAGCACTCACTGAAACATTATGTCTCACCCCTTTTAAGTTCCCTTCTTTTTCAAGAAAACAAGTGACAATATGTGTCATTGGAGCATGGAATCTTGTCTTGGAAGATGTTGTTTTATATCTCTATGTATTTCCTTTTATGTTGTATCATGCATATGAGATGAGTTGTATTTTGTATAATAGATGGAATCAAGTTGTAATTTTATAAGTTTACTCGTTAGCTTTTGCATGATGACATCATATGAATGCTTTTCATTTTTACGTCTTAAAAAATCTTAAGCTTAGTTACGATAATACCCTTAGGGTGTTACAATTACAAAAATGGCACACATAAGAATTGAAAATTATTTAGTGGATCAACTTACCACTAGACCACCATGATTAATTAGATCAACAATATATGAAAGCGTGTGATGCATCTACAACAAAAATATTTTACATTAACATTGATGATAAGTCACTGTTATATTTATCCCATTAACATTGATGATAACTCTCATTTTAATAATGGTTAAGTTGAAGAGTTTACAATATCAGAGTTATATTTCCCCAGATTAATTTCTTTAGAAATGAGTTGTGATTAAATTTGTTTGTGATTGAATTGTTTGTAGAGTGTGATTTGATTAAAAATCACAATGATAATTTATTTATTGTGTGCGTAGATATTTAATTCTATTAGAATAATTGTTTGTGAGTATCTTGTAGAGTTATTCTTACATAATTTGTTTTCAAGTGTGATTTAACTGTTTTGTTTGACAGTTGATTAAATTACTTCAATTCTAAGTTATTCCAAAAATTTGGGCCATGAGAAAGGTGAGGTTACCCAAAAGATTTAATTTTTTGGACCAGTCTCAATAATCCAATCCTATATTAAAATCTACCAATTGGTTTTTCATGAAATGGGTCTTGTTCTAAACTAGGCAGAATTTTCAACAACTTTTATGTTGGATCCATTGAGAGATGAGGTCGAATTGAGACTCATTTTTTACATGTAAGGTGATTGCCTTATTTTGTAAGTTAGGTATGACAGGGTGTGATTTTTTTTCCATGAGAAAGGTGAGGTTACCCAAAAGATTTAGTTTTTTGGACCGGTCTCAATAATCCAATCGTATATTAAAATCTACCTATTGGTTTTTCATGAAATGGGTCTTGTTCTAAACTAGGCAGAATTTTCAACAACTTTTATGTTGGATCCATTGAGAGATGAGGTCGAATTGAGACTCATTTTTTACATGTAAGGTGATTGCCTTATTTTGTAAGTTAGGTATGACAGTGTGTGATTTTTTTAATTTTTAGTCTCAACGGTTATCAATTTGAAATTATGTTTGTAGTTTATTAAACTAAAGAGAAAATTCTTTTCAACCATGTGTGTTAGAAAATTTATATATGTCAACTTCAAATTTTAAAGGCTAAGGCAATACAAAGTGGTTGCTAGGAGGACTTTGTGAAGTCTGGAAAAATGTTTGGATGAAAAATTTATTGGGAATGACATAGAATGAATTTTTGTACAATTTTTACCTTGTGGAAAAGAGGTTTTTGTTAGATTTAAACTGTAAAAAGTAGAACTCAAATTGGTTTTCAGAAGAGGAAGAAATTTACAAATCTTTGAACTATGTCAAAATTGGAATGCACTTTGTCTTGCTGCCTTGTGAAATTTCTAGGATTTTTGTGTAGATTTTTGCTATTCAATTGGTTTACTTTGTTAGAAAGCTTAGAGAATTATCTTCAAGTCTCTGTAAAAAAAAAATTCTCTGGATAAAATCATTTGCTAAAATTCACTGAGCCTTGAATCTACCATGTTTTCTAGGGTTAGGTTTTTTATGCTTGTTATATTGATATGTTAAATTGCCTATTTTTTTTACTAAGTGTTGGCATGTTTGATTTGCTTGTTGATATGTTTGTTGTGTATGTTTTGATCAGTATGAAAGACCTGGAGTATCTGAATCTCGGACAGTTATAACTATGGTATGTGTTGTTTTACTTGGAGACCGAGAGGTGTGATCTCAAGTACTGAATTGCTAGTGATTTTTGTGTGTAACTTGGTTGATTTACAATTGGGGACTGTGATTATTTTGTGTGTTAGACTTTGTTGTGTGATAGTTACAAAGACTTAGACACGAGTCCTGGTGTTTAGAAGTGTTTGCGGCTTAGTTTAGTTCGATTTTTCATCAAAAAATCACTAGATCCTAACTTTTTAACATATGGGGTTTGATGTTCATGTAAAATAAAATTTGAACCAAACCAATATTTTGTGGTTTGATTCGGTCCGATTTTTGTGATTTTTATTAAAATATTAATTCATTAAAATTTATATACTTTATTTTCAACTTTTAAATTAAATTACATTACAAAAAAAGTTATTAATAACAATCTACTAAACTTATTAATTCTACAATAAAAATATGTCAAATTTTCATCAATTTTAAATCAACAAATCTTTAAAAAGTTGTCTGAAAAAGAAAATATTTGTATAAATTCATGTACATAACATTACAAAACATTGTGAAACTCAAGTGATATACATATAAAACGAATAACACTTAAGTAATATAAATGTTAGTATAAGTGTTGTGGTTTGATTCAGTTTTAAAAATATAAACCACAAACTGAACCAAACTTATTGGTTTGAGAAAAAAATCATCCAAACAAATCCAAAAAGAATCGATCGGTTTTTTGATTTTTTTTTATAGCGGTTATTAGATTTTATTTTGGATTGTTTGAATTTGAACACCCCTACTAGCTAGAACTTTGTTCTAGTAGGCATGATACATCTCAAAAGACATGCATCGTTTGTGTGTTAGTTCACAAGGATTCGAACACGAGTACCTGTGTGACTAGGATTTTATTCTAGTAAAAATAGGGTGCTTAAGAGACGAGCAAGCAAACCCAAATACGCGGTGGGATGTTGAGATGTAATTTGAAAAAGTTGTGTCGGGATGTCATGCTAGAATTTGTTAGAGCTTGCAAGATGGTGGTTGATTGACGGGTTTCGCTCCACCAGGTGTGGGAGGAGTGGTCCTCATTCATCTTCATCGTCTTTGTCCTTGTCATAATCATTTTCTTCCGATGGACCAACAAAGTGTTTTGATGACTATGAGTGTATTGTGTTAGTCTTTGACTCTCTGTTAGCTATGGTGTTAGCAGTACGAACTCATCCTTCTAGCCCTGACCTCGAGCATTGTCTTTGACTGGGGCCAAGACTAGAGTGGAGGCATTATCACTAGCGGGGTTAGAGGAGGATTCTGAGTCGGAGGAGGACATGGAGGGGGACATGGAGTTGGTAGAGGGATCTGATAATTCCTCATAGGGATCCTACTGATGGGACTTCCCTATGAGTGACTTTATGACTATAATTTTTATGTAGTTCCTTGTCATAGGTTTGGGTTAGTGGTGACTGCTCTGAGATTAGGTATTTCTGTTTTATGTATATGTATGGGTAGGCTTAGGTTTCAGACATTTTGCTTATATATTCAGTCGTCAATTTTCATTGCGTGTACTTTGAGTTGTATTTTCACTCGAATGTATCTGTCCTTTTCAAACTCAATACTCTTTATATATTATGCCCTCTTTTGTGTAATCAATAATCTAAAGCTTATGCTATTTTTGTGACTCTACCTTTTGTTTTAAAAAGTGAATGGCTTATATCCCAGAACGTTATTTCGCATCCCTAAAATACTTCGAAAGGCGCATCTATTTTGACCAAGCGATTTACTTAATTTTAGTAAAAGCACCCTTTGAAGAGGATCTCCCACATTTTAAGGTGATATCTGACCAACATTGAGTTTGTAAATTCTTTTGCTTCAATGTAGGAAACATAATAATTCCATGAAAAATAATGTAATTATTAATCAACATCGAATTTATCACAAGTAAAAGAGTCAACTCAACTAGATTAAGAGCAATTACAGATGCAATCAACATGTGAGCAATCTGCAAGCATTTGGTGGGCAAGAAAACATTCATAATAATTCAACCTTGTTGGTTTTATGCAAGCCTCAATGGTGCTAACATCAGCATTCATACCTTAGTGTTTAGTTTAGCATTATTTTTTACCAACAGACAAATTTACAGACGCTTCCCAAAAGAACCCATTCAAATTAAACAACAGCCATGAGCCTCTCAAAATTTACATGTCATCAAGCATTAGAGCAACAAAACAAACATAACGACATAACATCAGTAGCATTTACTAAAATTAACGAATAAGTTAAAGGGCTAAATGTTGAGTTGTTATACATAAATGAGTAAGGTATTTTCTTCTTTCCTGTTGCTTTCCTTTTTTTTCTTGTAGGAAATTTTGCCTATATGACTCTGTAGCAACTTGCATAGTTTGGTCCAGCATAAAACCACTTTACAAGAACTCAATGTCATTTTCCTGATATTCAAGAACAATAGAGGCAAGAGCAAGTCTATATGCTGTAGATCTTAAATTCCTGACAAGTACGTATATTTCCCTCCTCTTCTTCATAGGCATCTCCTTCCACTGTTCTTCTCTCAAATTAGATAGTAAAACAGCCTCGCAAAAGCCCTCTGCTACTAGACTTTTGCTGCAATGTCATTGCACTGAGTAAGATTCTCCACAATGAGACATTTATATTATATATTAAAGTAAAAAATGGATAAGATTTCACAACCTTCCTTGAACAGAAGCTGTTGTGACAAAGCCAATAGGCCACCGGTGAGACATTCTAGCAATTGAATCATCTGGTATCTGCATTCCCCATTTACCAGAGGAATGTTCTTTGAAGTATAACCGCATAGCAGATTGAGACATTTGAAGTCCCTCTTCTCTTTTCTCACAACTGCAATGACAACATATATAATTATATCTAAGATATTGATATTATTCTGCATTATAGCTTTTAAATTTAGTATCTACTCCAAGCAACAGTAGAAGAATCTATGCTGCTTTGCTAGCTGCTATCCTTCCCCACATTCTAGCCTACATTTAATTAAGAAATTCATAAAAGAATAACTTTTACACAAAAAATAGTTACACATCATATTCTATTACCATGTACCCCGACAAAACATAGGTGTTAGCCAAAATCCAAATCAAAAACAAAATTTATGAGAATAATGGACCATATCCAACCAAGAGAGGAAATTATTAGTAATAAGAAAAGGAATTTGTAATTTCAATGTTAATTACCTTGAAGTCCATAAAGATATATCAGAAGGATATGGTGCACAAATAACTGCACCCTCTTCAAAACATCCTTCCTTGAATGGATTCAGATGAACTCTTACAAAACATTGCTTATGGTCATAAATGTCAGAGCTTCTATGTCTTGGATCAAGCTTTAGTTCACCATTAATAAACTTAGATATTCTAGCCTTTCCATCTGCTGCATAAGGAAACAATAACAATTGACAAGTTTTGGTTTCGTTGAGGAAAGTAGTCAGCATACAACCTGTCCTCACTACAGTTCCATCAAACGAATTACTCCCAGAGTCAGATTTTGAAATTTCAAAGTTTCCATGGCAAGGGTTTGGTAATGAATTAGCATTGATCAAATCTTCCCTAGTTGAAAGATCAGGAGTCTCCATTGCATTAATCACTTTGTCAAAAGTAATGCGAACAATACCCCATGGAGGCAGTATGGGAACTCTTAAATGCCTTGTCACAAGAGGACAGAGTTCTGCTTTTTTATTAAATGCAGCAGCTTTGGCTTCCATTAAGCAAGAGTATGCCTTACAATCTGGGAAATCTGAAGGGAAAAATGGTAGCCCCATCTGGATAAACAGAAAAAAGGTTTTTGTGCAAGATTCATTAGTTACATAAGTAGCAAAAAAAATGCATTTTCATGCAGTATAGGATGCAAATACTTACTTCACATGAAATCCAGTTCTTCTCTTGCAAACCTATTGCATGTGCCCCATTAGAGATGAGCGGAATCCAGAAGGCTTTGACCCAACTTAAGGGAAGTATAACAGACCATCTAGAAGACAATCTCAGAAGAATTTATCACATAGTACATAATAAGGAGGATTTTGACATAAATACTTCATGTATTGCAAGGAATCATGCTCAATCTCAGCAGGGAATTAAAACAAAAATTATGATTATTATTGTTCTTGTATATCTTAAGCAGGTGATCACAAATACCTATCATTTGTTTTCAAGAATACAAGCTAAGCAATAGTACTAGATAGAGTTCATAAACAACCTCAGTCATTTCAAACAAATTAAAAGGAAAAATAGATTAAAGAAGTTACCCTATAATCAATTCCTTCATATCATTTTTTAAAAGAAGAATAGGGCAAGATCTCGAGCACTGCACCTTAGTTGAAGAGTTGATCTCTCCAGAATCTATATCATCAAGGAAGAAATTAACCATACGTTCATGGTATTTCTCCTTGGAAAGGACATTGTCTTCCACTGGGGGCCTCAACCCTCTGGTGGTAGCATACCATAGATCGTCAATATCAAACTGGCTGTCTTCAAGTTTTGACCTTGATAATGAAGATAAATCTTTATTCTCTTCCAATATTCCTCCCAATTCAGCAAGCTCTTTGTATTTAGTTTCTTGTGCATCACTTGGAGTCTTAGTTGAAAGGGACTCCAGTGGAACAACAGTCTTCTTCCATGGCAATTCTCGAGGATCCTTGACATTAAGAGATAACATAGCACAAGAAGAAAAATAATCCTCACTTTTCAGTATGGATGAATTTTGGTTCTGAGAAACAGACTCTTCTTCAATAGGGACATGTTTCTTTAATTGCCAATAATTCTCTGAAATACTATAATGCCAAGAAGAAAAATAAGCCATTTCAGATCATTAATTCAAAAAAAAGGGGGAAATGTTTTGTCTAATTTAAATAACAAACCTTCCAACAGCATGCAATACTTTTTGAAGAAGTTGAAATGTCCCTAATCCAATTAATTCTAATTTTGCAAGTTGACCCTCAAGGGAAAAGCAATTAATTGAGATGCCCCCCTTCTCCATCTGAATAAAACAAAGCATATATTGTGAGTGAGTTTATATATAGTTTACAGTTCTATTCTTCAACTTTGGCAGGGAAATTAAAACCTTGGCCAAGCAACACCAACCAAATTAGTGATGATTCACTGACAAGAATTTTTATCTGAATAATAACATTTTCTCAACTTTAACATTTAAGCAGTTTTCTAGCAGGATTAATACTAATTGAGATTTCAGACAAAAAACTTTTCATATTAAGTTACATCGTTAAAGAAAAAAGGACAAGCTAGTGAGACAGAAGGACCTATGATCATCTGAATCTTTACACTGTCAGCTTAGATATAAATCCATATTAGGTCCCACCACCCACCCATGCTCATTGTTGTAATGAAATGTGCCACTGACATGAAATCCTTTCAAATGGACAATGGAAGAGAATGCCACAGTATGAGATTATTTGTAACATAAACCTATAGGAGAATTGGGTTCACAAATTTCTCCCTGTTTTTATGTTTATCAAGTACACATATTGATAGAATCATGAAGGCCACAGCAAAAAAATAAAGGAAAATAAGCCAAAGTAGTTAGAGTAGATATAGAATTAGTTAGGGTTGGTTTAACAGTAATTAGTTACTGAATTAGTTTGGTGTCTAGCTTAAATAGTAGAAAGGAAGTATAAGATCACTCGTTCTGCATTGTCACTTAGCATTTAGGAAAAGAAAATTAGCTTCATTTGGAAGGAGAATCCTCTTGTTTGTACTTCCGTTATTGACACAAATGATTTCTCAGTCCTTTCTATCTAAAATTTCAGACTCTGATTTTGGCTTTATAACCCAGACAATGAAAAAAAATACAATTGGAAGGTCCATAGAAGAAGCTAAAGAAAGTGAACCTCTTTCTGGCAGGCAATTTTTAGATTATCATATCCTTCTTCAAAGGCAGAAGCATGTATCCACACCCATAGGCGTCTTAATGAAGAACCGTGCTTCGTTTTGCCTGATTTTTCACATAATTCCACACCATGTTTGTTTAAATCATTACCAATATCATACTGTCGAAAAGAAGTATAATCATTTCTTCCATCTAGCTCAGTACTCATATTTTGTTGGGAACTTGGTTGCCACATGTAGGTTACAGGAGCAATTGGCTGAGAATCTGGTGTTCCATATTGATGCAGCTGTCAAGAAAAAAATTAATTTAGTTTAACCAAACCAACCAGGCAGTTACTGGAGTCAGCAACAGGTCACCTACCATTGCACTTCCATAGGTTACACTGGAAAGAACAGAGTCATCATGATTTCCAGGATGTGTTGCTGTTGCCAGATAGGGTTCCAGCACCATTCTTAATACTGACATTAATGAATCCTGTATACAAGAATCAGCCTTAAATAAAACCAAGAAAATTAAACCATTACTTTTTCGGGCTGAGAGCCCACAATAGTTATTTGATATGTTTGAATCAGAACAACAGTTTAGTGTGTCTTTTAGACTCAGATGTATAACAATGAAAAAGAAGAAAATTCCAACATAAAAGCTAAAGCTAAAATTAAAACTAAAATAAACTACCTCTGGACCCTCCAATTGGACAGCAGTATAATAGCTTGCATCATGTACAAGCACCCCTTGTTTGAGCCTTTTCAGGAGCGCCCTCGAACCTTTACCCCTGCATAAGCACATGCACAATCTCTTGTTAGTGTTTCCAAGGGAATGTTAAAACACTCACAAGCTTGTTGCATCAAGTTTCCATAATCCAATTCAAACACATTCCAACAAAATCAAAGTATCAAACAACCCTACACCATGAAATTAATTTAGTCTCAAGTTCCCCCATAGACTCTTTCACAAGCTTTAATTTAACTCAAAAAGACCTACCTTCCTTGAAGACACAAAGGAAGGTGGTAACCCCAAAGCTTGGTCATAGCAAACCGCTTTGCATGCCAAACATGAGTTCTCAGCCTCTTGGTTCCATCCCCAGAAGTGCAAAAACCATTCTCTGGGTTTTTCTTTAGTTCATATCTCCGACGAACACGCCGAGAAAGCTTCTTTAGTTGATCCTCCTCCAAACCTGATTCAGCAAGGGCTTTATCAATTATTCCCAGTTTCTGCCTCTTTCTTCTGCACCCCTTTCTTGCAATTTGGTTATTAAACGCAGTTGTCCTTCTTCTCTTGTTCCTTTGAGACCTATAATCACTGTTTACTCTATTTTCTATGATATGTTGAAGACTCTGGAGCTCGAGAGCACGTGATTCAGCATATTTCTGCACATTGATTTTTCGAGGTGGTGGTGGTGGTGGTACTGAAACTTGAGGTTTTTTGGTTCCCTCAGTAACCATGGTAAAAAACTAAGCAAAAAAAAAAAAACAAAACCATTAGTTTACAACTTCACATTGTACAGATACAAATTATGCTGTAAAGCATAAATAAAACCCTTGGCCTAATTGGACGGTCCAATCAGAATTGAATTTACACCACCATAGTCCAAAAGGAACTAAGCAGGGCATATAGAGATGTTGTAAGCGAAATATACTTAAGCAAGGCTCCTATCTGTTTGGTTTAATAGTATCATTTGTCTTTAGGAAACATACCAGGCAAACCAAAACTAGTGAATTTGACATGTGTATTTATCATAGAAAATTTCTCAATCCCTAACTCACAGATTCCCACATTGCCTAACTAACCAGAGAATAGAGATAACCAAGTCACTTGTCTCCAACAACAATAATGAAAAGAACAAAAGCATACCTGCCAGGTTAGTAGAGCCTAATGGTGTTGGTACTGGTAGAGCTGTACAACTCAAATGAACAAATTCTTTATCACCTAGATGCAAAAGTGGGAACTGCAAAGACATATCATGGAATACAATAGTTTAACCAATGTATTCAACTACAACTATTGGGATTAAAAAAGATCAAGTTACTAAAATCCCAAATCCCAATAACCTCTAAAAATAACTTGAAGCACAAACACCTCTCTTTCGAAGTGTTGTCGTTTCCAACACTGACCCACTTAAACACTTGTTCGACACTTCTTATTAGTTATCCGATTCAAAAATTACTTTTGGTTGGCTAGAAAACTTAAGCTGTCACCTTCACACACATCTAATACACATGAAAAAACATAGAAGGCCGATTTTAAAAAAATAAATATATGATTGATTTAGATATTTTATTATATTATCCATATTTCATTTAATTAGAATCTCTCTTTCGGTGTGCATGCGGTGTCCCCCTGTCTAGACATTAGTCGTGTCAAAGGGTCTGTGTCGGTGTTGTGTCCGGTGTGTGCTTCATAGCTAACTACCACCACAAGTTCAAATCAAAAGCAGAAGAAGAGATTCTGGAACAACGAAGCGAGAGTTGAGTTCCCCTAAAATCGTGTAGATTTAAAATTTGAAAGCAAAGAGGGAATTGAATAGAGGGAGAGAAGGAAGGTTTGGTGGAAGTTATAGTTAGAGAGTACATTCACTCGCCGAAAGGGAAAGTATGGAGGATACAAACACATTGTTCCCAATAATAATAATTATAAATAGACGGAGATTGAGTAAGTGATGTTATTGCCGAGATGTGAGAGAAAGTTTTACACTGAAATTTGTTGCAGAGCAAAGCTTTGGATTGGAATCCGTCGCAATCTATTACGCTTTCACTGAGGAGACCAGAAAGAGGCGGCGGCGGGGTTTAGGCAGATGATAGATAGCACTCACTAAGCGGGAGAGATTAAATTAAATCGCATTATGGAAAATGCTATTTCCACTCCCCTTCTTTCTAATTACACTCCCGTTTTCTTGTACTACCATAAATATTCCCTGTGACCAAAATATTCTTATATATTATAAAAGGGGAGTGTGTATATAAACCCTATTCTCTGTATTCTATCCCATTGCTCTCTAAACCTTTCTCATCATTTTTTCCTTCTTTTTTTTCAATTGAAGGTATTAAAATTTTACCTAAACATGGTTCTATTACATTCAAATCAAGTGCCAAAAAGCAATCACAAAGAACATAACTACAAGAGTGATAGGATGGACCAAATAAGACCCAAAAGAAAGAAAATAAAATAGTTTAAGAATTTTATTGGTTGGAGTTAAATATGTATTTATAATTATAGTTTTATTTTACTTGTTTTAGAATAATATGATATTGACACTAGTCATTATCAGTTGATTGACATTCGTAGGACTATTTAAATGTACCCCTCTTCACCTATTATTACCAACGAATGAAATATCTCAATTTATGTTTATCTTTGTAGTTCTTTTAAATGGTAGAATAATTAAAAAAAATTATTCTAATAAAATAATCGTTGAATTTCTTATTTCATCATTTTTCTCTTTGACAAATGATAATCAGTGAGAAATTAATTACGAAACTAAAATGAAAAAGATTTTTATTTGAATGCATAAAATTGTATTGCTCATTATTGTTGTTATGCTCTGATATGTCCTCCACTTTAAATATTTTTTCTTTAAGTTTCTTACTTTAATCAATGTCCTAAACATATTAGTTAGTCATATTCTTTCTATTTTCATTCCAAATAAATGTATGTATAGATTAATTAAAGATAAAAAATAAGAGTATAATTGATGAAAAAGTAATTAATGTTATATTGAACTTTATAAACAACAAATAAATAAGAATAATTTTTTTATAAAAATAATCCAACAATTAAAAAGCATCGAAGAGAGTAATGACTATTCGAAAAGCAATAAAATATTTATCTAATGTTTCCATATTCGGTAGCTGAAACACAAGCCAAATGCATGAACAAAAAGCATATTATCATTCTTGTAACCCACAATATAGAATGAGAAAAAAATTATATATTAATAATGTAAAAAAATTTACACGTTCAATTATGATTTATATATTAAGTATGATAAATATATTAATTTTTAATATAGTTATTTTAAAATAATTTAAACAATAATTTATAATTAAATAATATTATAAAACTATTTTACACTATTAAACAATGATAAAAATAGGATTTTAAATATTATTATTGATTGATGCTCTTGGAATCCACTGTTGTGGCGGTGCTTTCAAGGATTGCATTTTCATACCAAAAAGTGATTAGTATCAATAATCCTTTTTTCTCCACTTTCTTATCCTAAATTAAAAATAAATAAATAATTATTTTTATTCTTGTCTATTGATAAATCTGTCTCATGAAAAAATAAAATTTAATCTCAAAAAATATAAAAAATGAGATAAATTTATATTATCATTATTTTTTATCTATTAATGTTAGAAAACTCATTTATATGATATACATAGATGAAAATGTCACAAAATTGATGTTTGCATGAACATAAGAATTAAAATTAATGACAAATGTTTTTTTATATTTAACAAGTTATTAACATTTTCATTCTTCAAAGATCCAACTTATTGATAAATATATCTATAAAATATATAAATCTAATTAGTTGACATCAACCACAAAATGTTTAGCAATAACATGTATCTTTTTCATTTGTAACTACTACTATAAGATGAATACACATTTTTTCTATTAATTAAAATAACTATTAATAAATTAAAAATCATTCATTTATATGTTTATATCGTGAAATTTAAGGGGTTAAACACGATACAGATTTACATCAATAAATCATAAACAATTACATAAATAAATATAATATCACGTTTTAACTCAAAACCTTAAAAGTCATATTTATAAATCTTATACTCATGTTACTCAACTTTTTCTTTTCGATATAAAACCTCACTACATATTTATATTATAACATTTTGTTAATTTTGATTATTGGAATTTTCATTAATTATTTTTTTAAGAAGCAAAATATTCTCATAATGAATATTGTAGTTAGGATAAGCTAAAAATAATTCAAAAATTTAATTAAAATAGTCAATAATTTAAGAATGGTTCGTCCATCATACGGATTACCCGATTAGTTTTTTTAAATGACGTGCAGGAATAACTGGTTTAACTAAAAATAGAAGTGAAAGACGAAGCAGACAAACTGAACATGACTGAGAAGAGTCCGAAAACAACACTAACGTCACATGTCAATTTTCTTGAGACGGAAGGTATACCTGCCGTAGCGGCTCTTATGCGACGCTGTTACTACTTTCCCAAAGACAACACATGTTTTCCCCTATTATATGCATATATTTTTATAATTTTTAAATATTTAACACTTCGGATAAATTATAATTTTATTCCTTTTAATTTTCTAAATCCATAATTTTGTTCTTAATTTTTAATTATAACATTTAGTCCTTCTAATTTTATAAATTTATAACTTTAATCTCCTGATAGATTATTAATTAAAAAATTATGATTATTAAAGATATTAAATTATTATAAATTAAATAAAAATTATTAATCATTAAAAACTTTAATAAAAGACTAATAACTCTAATGTGATGTTATGATTGGTGAAGTTGCTTGCGATAATAAGTATGGAAATAATATTTATGGAGAAGAGGATGAATATAGTGTTGCAAAAAAATTAACATTAATAATTTTTATTCAACTTTTTAATAATTAATAATTTTGAATAATTTATAATTAACTTAATAATTTAATTAATCATAATAATATATGAGGAGAATAAAAATCACCAATTTATAAAATTAGGAATCAAATATTATAATTAAATTACAAAAATATCAAAATCATGAATTTGAGAAACTCAAATATCAAAATTACAATTTAAAAGAGAAAAAAAAGAAGACATGTTAAACAATTTGTAAGAGATTTAGTATGAATGAACACATAATTGATGATTCTCACAATTGGTTATGAAACAAAGTTTGTTTTTTATCGGTAAAAAATGAACAAAAAGAAAGAAAAAAGAGTGACTTGATATACATCATATTATTAATCAATTTTATGGTGAGAGTATAAACGGTTTACAATTTTTTGTTGAGATGCATTTGTCATGGAAAACAAATTTATACCATTAAATATTTTTTTATTGGCAAAACAGAAACTGCTTAATGGTACAATTTGTTTTACATGAAATGACGAAATTGTAAAATATTGATACCTGTGGTTTTTTTTCAAGTCCCTTTTTTATTTAATTTTTCATCAACAAGAAACAAGCCACTTATTTGATAACCGATTTTGAGAAACCTGTTATTCATTCGTACTTGATTTTGTTGAAATATTTTTGCAAAACTTATAATATTGCCCTATAAATAAGACTAGCAAAATATTTTAAGCCATTGAATATTCATATTTAGCCTCTATCAGTACCTTAAATAAAATTGTTTTTAAAGAAAAATATCTATGGAGGAAAAAAATAGTCAAAGATAAATATGAAAAAATGAAGTAATTATACTCGAACAATAAAATTTAAACAATCAAAGATATATATACAAAAAAATTTAAAGTCATTGTATTCAAACAATAAAAATTGAAAATATAAATTAATTATAGGTGAATTAGTTTAGATAATTTTTCAAAAAATAATTGTAAAGCAAAACGTAAAAGTAACAAAAAATTCTTTTACAAGTTAAAATATTATTTATAATAGCTCTTTTCATTTAGCTAGTTTCTCCTGAAATAGAGATGCATAAATTCTTTTTATAAAAAAATATTTTACCTTCTTTTTAAAATATTTTTTAATATCTTCATATAAATTAAACCCATAAATTTATGAAATTTCACATTTTTCTTCTGGAATATATATATAGAACATTCTCATCCTCTTTTCTTACTCTTTAACTAGAAGATGACCCCACCCATTAATCCCCCATGTCCACTCACCTCCTATTTATTCAGATTCCTTTCTTGTTTTCAACTTGGATTCCATTCCACCACTAAATGTTCTTTTAAGCATATTTTGCCTTTTCAGAAATTCAATCATCACCGTTTAAATTAAGTATTTTGTGTTTCTGTACGAAAATAAAAATTCCGAGCAAAGTTAATGTCAAACTATAAAAAATAAAAAAAAACTAACACGTCTCATTATCTAAAACTTTTACAATTTAAAAATTATACTTGTTTTTTTTTTCAACATATATGAAACTAAGGTAGAGAATGAGCAAAACATTTGGTTGACCGTGCTTTTTTTTAGGTTTAATTAAATTTTTTATATTTGGAATATAGTTCATTTTTAAAAAATTAACTAGCATTTATTTTTTTCTCCAGATACTTAAAAAAAATTGCATTTTATTTTATTACCTGTCGTTAGGTTACATTCATTAAGTGATGACATGACTAACGAAATGTCACATCATCATGCATAGTCACTAACCACGTAATTCATGTCATTAATTTTTGTTTTTAAATATTTAAAAAATGAAATTAAAATCAAACTAAACCCCTCACCATCTTCAACGACACCCCTTCAAAGGCCCAACTACTCCTTGACCTCGAAGACCACTTCTTAACCCCCACATCGTCGCCACCCGCTCTGACGTCATCTTCTACATTGTCGACTACCCCTCTGACGTCCTCTCGTTTAAGGGAGGCATTTAGAATTTTGGAACCTAAGGCTATTTTGGAACCCTAACGGAGGTTGTTTGGTTGATGGGTGAAAGGATGAAGGGAAAGGGTGGGTTGTCGTAATCGTCGCCATCATCTCCTATGATGGTTAAGTGCAAATGTGAGGTATCCGCTATTATGTTCACGTCGCGTAGTGTGAACCATCCGGGGATAAGGTTTTGGAGATGCCCACATTGGAATGTAAGGAAATGTCAATTTTGTGTTTTGTTTTAGATTTTACTCTGTTTAATTGGTATTGTATTGTAGGAATCCAGTTCTTGCAGATTTTTTCAATAGGTTGATGATACTAAGGCTGGCAATAATGTTTCCACAGAAATGAGTGATTTAATCCATTATGTTCACGAAAATGAAGAAGTGAAGCTAAAACTTGCGTCATTGATGGAGGAAGCTAAAGCAAATATAGAAGAAATAGTATATTTGAGGGTAAAAATTGTTGCACATGAAGAAGAATGTTGTGCATCCTAAACTAAAGTTGCGCACTTGAAAAGTAAAATTGGAAGGAAAAAGAAAAATGTTATTGTTGAAAGAAATAGGGTGAAGCTGTTAGGTTTTTTATTTGTAGTGCTTTGGGTGTTCATTTATTTACTAAGTATTGTAGTTGCAACGAATGTTAGTGGTCATAGAAGAAATTGAGTTGTAGCTAAATTTGTTCATTTCTTTCGATAGTTGTGTTTGTTAAATTTGGTAGGTTGGTACTTGGAAAGTAATTATGTTGTATTTGATGTGGTTGGATGTTTCTGATGAAATTAGTTTATGATGTGTTAATGTCATCTTTATTATTGGCTTAACAAGGGCAACAAGGTCATGTTTTAGGTGGTTTATTGGTACCAAAAAGAATTTGTGGCAATAATATGAATCAAATTTGAGCTAGTTATGATAAAATGGTTTGTTTTGTAGGTACTTTTTTTTTAATAGATAAAAAAATTTAGTATCAAAATGAAAATGTTTCATTTTATAGGTACTACGATATTAAAAAAATTAATTTGGGGTAGTGAAATGTATATTTGTTAATTTGCAGTAAAATGAAGATTTCATTCATGGAGTTAATGTGATAGTATAAATATAACAAAAGAGATATCAATATATTCATAAGTGAGAATTGTTTGATATAAGCGACATGGTCCCAAAAGGCCTAAAGTAATAGTTAATGTGCTCATTGTCTAGAACAAATACATAAAAGGTGCAGTAAACTATGCACATGATTCCCACATTCCACTACAAAAAGTAAAAAATGAAGCAAGCAACATTTCCACACCCCCACAACAAAAAGTATTTCACATTGTCTTATTTTTGTCAATTTCTATCTTTAACTGATGCACATGGCTTGGTCTGAGTGTCAAAAAGTCCACTTCCCAGCTCAATGTTCCTATCAATAGTTGTTAGTTGAGAACCTTTAAGTTTTTTGCTTGTTGGTGCCTTGGTTGTTGTTGGTGCCTTGCGTTTAGAAAGAAGTTTATGTACTTTTTCATTTAAAGCAGTATTGTGCCCACAATGCCCCTATAAAAATTAAATTTGTGAAATTAATGCAGTTAGTACAAAAAAACAGTGAGTATTGTCGTATGTCTATTTGTAGGTTTGGCCTAATGATGTTGTTGAGGACCAATAAATTTTCTTACAAACTATTGTACACTTTTTCCCTACAAAAATAAATTACCAAATTAATTTATATGAATTTTCATGTGGTATGTTATGCATTTGTGAAAAGTTTACCTTATTGATTTGTGTGATGTCCTTATTTTTTATTCTGAGTCTAAGCTCCAGCAAATGCACCCAAAACAACATTCAATTGCCTAGGTTGAACTCCAGTAAGTGTACCATAAACAATATTGACTTCCTAAGTCTACCTTCCAGTAGGTATACCCTCATTTCCACCCTCAGTTGCTCCTTGACCTCCAGCAGGTGGACCTTCACCCTCACCTGCACCTTGATTTGCACCCTGAGCTACACCTTGAGTTGCACCCTCACCTGTATCTTGATTTGCACACTAAGCTTTACTAGGTTCTAGATTTTGTTCTTCAGGTACTATTAGAGGTGGCAATGGACACCTCCTCAAATTATGACCCGTTCTCCAACATTTGGTGCATTTATATGGAACTAGGTCCTTTTTTAGTCTAGTCCTATTAGGGTCCTCATCAGGCTCCCTCCTTCTCAATTTCTTTGATCTATCAGGACCTTTTTTGTATTTTAGTGGTTAAATGTCTTCAAACAATGTAGATGGCCATATATCCATACCATTGATTGATGCCACCTTATGGCCATAATAAGCGTCATATGTTTCCTTTGAATAATAATTATTCATATAATCCACAACCTTAAAATTTCTGAATTGTATGGTAGCCACTGCATGTCTGCAAGGCATTCCAACCAATCCCCAGAAGTTACACAAACAACTCTATTTGTTTATATCAATTACAAATTTCTCGCTAGAATGAAGATGAGTAACTTTGAATTCTCCATCTCCTCTCGAAGCAGCTACCCAATCCCCAGACTTTTCATATAATTTTATTCCTTTTTATTTTCCTACAATAATCTCCTTTATATGTTTGAAATATTACACTAACGTAGGGTATAACCGATGCGAAAGTAATCACTTAAAAAAAAGGAAATACTTATGTAATTATATAAAATTTCAGGAAATCTTAATATAATTTGCTCAAAATATGTTCATGATATGAATTTTGAGATAGAATGAAGGGTATATTATATTTTTAGTATTTTATTTTATTTTCAGATTTATTTGGATCTTTTATTTTCAAAAGTTTATTTTAGATTTTATTTTAAAATTTGTATCAAATTTTTTTTATCCTAAATCAGAAACCACGAATATCTTCTAATTCACCGGCTCAAATATTATTTTTTTAGGTATTGTTGTTGTTCTAATGAAATTTTATGCATGATGGGAATCAAACATAAGTTTTTCCACATATAGATTATTTTTGTACATATTAAGATAGTGAAAGCCTTACATTGTTGCACCGATTCTTTAAGCTAAATTTGCGTCAAATTAATCCTTTAGAAATAGTAATCATTTTTTATTCTAGGATACAAATTTAAATTTTTTTAGATTGATTAAAGTATTAGTTTGTAAAACTCTTTTAATTAGTTTCAACTATAAAAGTCAACCAACTAATGTTTGAAAGGAAAGGATGATAACACAAAATGCCTTGATTTTATGATGTGCAGTTATTTAAAAAAATAAAAATATAATTGTGGAATTATCTTACCAAAATTAAAGAAATAATATCATCAAGTAAATTCTAGACTTTTTTTTATATTATCAAATTAGATAGTTTCATAAAATTATGTGAAATGAAAGATGTGTGGGTGATTTTAATTTTTGATGAGTTATAATTATAATTAATGTAAAAAATATTTTTATATCGATTATAAATATAATTGATATATAAATTATTTTATATATTGACTATAATTATAATTAATATAGAAAATATTTTTTTTTACTTAATTTGATAAATCATGTGAGTAAAACTAGGCTTGGTTGTTCACGTTAAAAAGTATGAAATTTATATGGAGAATTTTAATTGAGAAAAGTAATTTATCAGAAAATTTAAATTTTTTTAATCTAAAATTTATTGTTTGGATGTTTTTTATGAAAAATTTAAATCTTTTAAATTTTAAAACAGAATTTTAAACGATTAAAAATGTGTAATTTTAATTTTCCCTTAAAATGTGAGAAATTAAAATTTTATTCTTGATAGAAAAATCTTTCAAAACATTCACATATTTTCTTTATAACTTTAATCCTCTCTTCCAACTCAAAGTTTTCGAAATCCTGTTTTTGAATTCGCGACGACTCTTCCCTCACGTCGATAATTATCTTCTCTTTGCATTCATTTTATTTCACCCTCACCATTTTTAATTTTTTTATTTGAACACAAAATTTTAAAAATAAAAGAATTTCAATTAAAATATTTAAAATTTTCCCTCATCCAAACACACTCTAAGGATAAAAGAAATGATGATTTTGCTTGTTCAGTTATTAATTAGCAAATCACAATATTGATATGTAAAGTAAGTCAGCCAAATCGAAAAAAATCTAATTTAGAAAACTACATTAAAAACCAAAATCTAATTTAGAAAACTACATTAAAAACCAAAAAAAAAAAAAAGTGGCTTCACCAAATTCATTCTATTTTGGATATCAATAAGAAACACTAATTACTTTTTTTTCTTTTCATATTTTTTAAGTGACACTTATCCTCTTAGTTTCTTTTGTCTAATGTAAGGTATCAACTTTGGTTTGTTTGTTTGTCTGTTTTTGTTTATTTATTACTTTTTAATGTAAGGACGTGAGTTCCACGTCCTCTTCACCTGCGTGTAAGCAAGGTGCCTTTATAAAAAATTCACTTCTCCTCTTCTCAATTCTCACCTAATCAACCTTCTCTCTCGTCAAAAACCAGACCTTGCTAGAACAACAACCCGTTCAGTTCTGTTCTTCGTTCTCCTCCACACGAGCACAAACACAGAGAGAGAGATGGAGAACAGTTTATACGATGAACTACTGCAAGAAATCTTCCAGAAACTTCCCTCATCATCCTCGTCCTCCGTCTCCCTCGTCTGCAAGCGGTGGCTCCGCCTCCACCGTTCCTCCACAACCTCCCTCTCTCTCCGCCTCACAACCCCTCACTTCTCTCTCATCCCTTCTCTCTCCTCCTTCCTCTCCCACCACCCTTTCCTCTCCTCCCTCTCTCTCTCCCTCTCCCCACCCCTCTTCTCTCTCTCCCCACACCTCCTCTCGCTCATCATCTCTCCCTTTTCCAACCTCCTCTCGCTCTCTCTCACCCCCGCACCCGTTTCTCTCTCCTCCCTACTCTCTCTCTCCGCCTCCTGCCCCCGCTTAAATTCCCTCCGCATCACCCTCCCGAGACCTGTTTTTCTCAACTGGCTCCTCTCCTTCCCCTGCCTCAAGGAATTGTCAATTACTTTCTCTTCTGATGATGAAGAAAGTCATGATTTTGATTCCGATTCTGATTTTGAATTGGGGTTGGGGTTGGAGAGTATTTGTTTGGTGGGGATTCGCAGCGACGATTGGGGTGTGGGTTGGTTATGGAGAAGATGTAGAAAGCTTAAGAAACTAAGGCTTCAGAGTTGCCAGGGGATAGGAGGGTCTTATTCGTCTTTTCTCAAGTCCTTGCAAGGTCTCGAGGAAATTGAGCTGAGAACTTGCAGGACTGTGGTTTATGCTGTTCTCTTAGAACTTGTGGAGCATTGTACCTCCTTGAGTTCCCTCTTAGTTCATGATGGTGGAAGCAAAGAGGGATTACTCCAGTTCTTTACTCAGTGTAGGTGTAATGTACGAAAAATCGATCTTCGTTTGCCTCTAGACCTCAACAACCACCATCTCTCAGAGATGGCGAGGAATTTCGAGGGGCTAACGAGCGTTAGGCTTCAGAGCTGTTGCCTCGTTAGCGGCGAGGGCTTGAAGGCCCTCGCCGCAGCGTTGAAAGGCCTGGAAGAATTGGCGCTTGTTAACTGTGACGTGGTTGAAACAGAACCGGGTCTGCTTGCCACATTGGGGCAGCATTTGAGGAAATTGAAGATGCTCGACTTGTCGCACAACGAAATGCTGCACGACAAGGAGTTCGTTTCGATGACGGTTTCGTGCGTTCATTTGATTGACTTGAAGGTGAGAGGATGCAAGGGGCTCACCAGTTTTGCCATGGCTTCCATTCTCAGGAGCTGCAAGCAGCTCCAGAATGTGGATGTTGTCAACTGCTCCGGGATTCACTCTGAGGCTGTTGAGTTGTTTGTTAAGAATTGTTGTCGTTTGAGAAGAATGGAGGTTGAGGGGAGCAAGCTCTCTGATGCTGCGAAAATGTGGGCGGCGAGTAAGTTTATTGAAGTTGTTGTTGTGTAGTTGGAATGGATGGTGAATGAAGCAAGTGTATATTTTCTCTCTAGTTTTGAATAAACACGTATACTTCACAGTTCGCACACCTGATTGATGTGTTTATCCATTCATTTCTGTATTTTATGCTTGGAAATCTTATTAAATATATGTAAGAATAAAATATGTTTTCCTGATATGAAAATGTTGGTAATTTGTTTTTGTAAATTTTTTATTATACTTTTATTATCATGAAATTGAAATGTATTGTTTTTTTATGAAAGATTAGAACATCTCAATCTACTTACTTTTTTTACATTAATTATGTGTATAATTAAAGAAAAAAATGTTACTTTTTATATCGATTATATGCCTAATTAATAGGTTTAGATTACATCTAATAAGAATAAAAAACATATTAAAAATTTAAATTTTAAATATTTTCATTTTTTTTCGGAGGAAAAACAATTTTCCCCAATATGTAAATAAGGCTTCGAATTAATCTCATTTTGTGAGATCAATCAAATAAAGAACTATATTTTATCTACGAACTTGGTGCAAGCTGAAAGAAGCAAAACAAGTGTTAAGTCATAAGTTTATATTATGTTTGAAACGTGTAGAGTAGATTCTGCTAAATGGATTTTCATATAAATGTACAAAGAATTTGCATACCATTTTGTGGCATATATCGGATAAAAAACTTTATATTTATGTGCGGAAATGAGATAAATGCAACATCTTTCTGAGCACTTGCTCAGTTTCTGTTAGAAATGGTTTGATATAATGTGACAAACACTGTTTATGTGCTTCATTTTGTGTGTACAAGAACAAGTTGGTGAGTGTGTGGTCCATCAAATTGACTTTTCTGGACTCATTTAAGGATTTGACTAGGCCCACTAGCATGGAAACCTGCATCCAGCTTAATAGGGGATGAGGCATCATAAAGTTAAAGGACAACTTTAATTAAAGGACGATGGTAAATCCCAACTGTAATCTAATGAGGAGTGGGAATCCAGCAAAATTCTTCGTGAGACATTAAACTTTGCTGTTTGATAGGGGAGGAATTGACATGCTACTTTGGTATGATTGATAACTTGCACGAAATTGTAACAAGGAAGTATGGATATTTGGCGGTGGAAATCAATGCTTGACAATTAGTTTATTTTTTTGGATTTCATGTGCAATCCGTGCTTAGTTGTGTTAACTTTTGGTTTAATATCATTTTTTGTTTATTATGTGTAGTAGTTATTTTATTTTGGAGTAAAGTATCAAATTAGTCCCTTACTTTTGAATGCGTTGTCAATTTGGTCCCTGAGATTTAAAAAATATTAAAATGATTATTGACTTTACATTTCGTTTGTCACGTTAGTCCCTGTCGTTAGTAGTCTCCTAACATTATGTGATGTGACACGTTATGTGCCACCTGGACGCACACATGATAAGCGTAATTGGAAAATAAGCAATGTCACGTCATAGGGACTAATATGACCTAATTTTTGTATATAGTGTCAGATTGATCCCTAATAGTTTTCAGTCTAATTGAAAACGTGATGAATTTTATCTCATCATTTTCTCCCTCCTATGGTTGAAGGATAACATTCGTGTGCTAGGTCCACGTTGATCATCGCTCTCCCAGTGGTGGTGGTTGCCATTCTTCGTCGCCCTTCACTGTTCATTGACGCAATCAGTGCTTTTGTGTGTTCCACGTCGATCATCGTCACTCTCCAGTGTTGATTGACGCAATCAGTGCTTTCCAATAGAGGTAAGGGTTTTGTTTTTCACTGCATTTGATCTTCTACCTATTTCAGTTGCACCAACATCAATGTCTTCATCAACCAATGTCTTCATCAACCCACAAAATACTCATGTTAAATCTTGCACAAAAATTAGAATACAAAAAACACCATTAACATTACTTACTTGTGGTAATGGACAAGTATAAAACAGTCTCCCATTATTCCTTGTCGTCCTTGCTGTTCGAATGATAGCTCTTCTACAACAATAGAAAAGACGATTTGACGTGACATTCTCCCTTGTGCTTGAATTAACAGACATGATAGACCTTAAAATAATAGAAAAAGAACTACAAAGATGGAGAAAGATGAATATGAGAATAATAAGAATTGGATGAGAGTATGAGTAGGAGGAAAAATGAAATGAAAGCGTGAATGTTAAAGTAGCCGTTAGGGTTTTAAGATTTTGGGGAAAAAGACATCACCTAAATTATGTCATTTTAGTCCCTTTAATGTCAATTTAGTCACTCCTTACGTGGCAAGTAGAAGATAATGTGGAAGTTCCACGTGTGCGTCCAGGTGACACTTAAATCACACATTTACTAACGGTGTCAAGAGACTACTATCGGCAGAGACTAACGTGGCAAACGAAATGTAAAGTCGATGATCATTTTAACATTTTTTAAATCTCAGGGACCAAATTGACAGCGCCTCCAAAAGTGAGGGACAAATTTGGTACTTTACTCTTTTATTTTGATATATTAAGTTTTATAAGTTTTATTTTGGTTTTTAAAGTTTTTAAAATGTATCATTTTGTTTATTCGTTAAAAATGTTAGTGTTCTGTTCATTATGTTTTGGTTCATTATATTTCATAATTGTTTCGCTTTGATATATTATGTATTAAAAGTTTTATTATTGTCCTTTGTATTTTTGAAATATATTATTTTGGTCATTTTTTTTCAAATTTTCGTTAGAAACATTAGTGTTTTAAATTTTAAAATAGTTAAGTTAACATAATGATGACTAAAAATGATTATTATTCTTTTTTATTTAAAAAATTAAAAATCACTAAGTAATTGAAGAAAAAATAGATTTGAAACCTTAAACAACAATCCTCATTCTCATATTATTATTATTATTATCATTATTATTATTATTAAGTTTAATCATTTAATGACGATAATAATTTCATTCACCAATTATTTTCAATCATAATGGATAACGGTTCCTTCATTTGTTGTTCTACCTCTCATCGTTGATCCAAAAAGATTGTTGTCCTGCCGTGCTTCCATCTTTACCACAATCTCCCTACATAATTAAAATTACTGCCCTCACCTAAACTTATTCTTTTTATTATGTGTCAAGTGGAAGTAGCAGGTATATTTAACCTTATCCTAATTTACATTGTATCAATGATCTATTTCATTCCAAAGGATAGACGCGATAAGATCCCACCGCATTTACATGAACGAGGATGATGTATTTAACAGAAAAATCTGTGTTTGATTCTTATCGTGAATAAAATTTTCTTAGGTTAATCATAATCATGTATTGCGAGTAAGATTAATCTCAAACTTAGGAAAAAAAATGATCTATTTCTATTTTGTAAAAGTTTACTTCTCCTTTGAGTTTCCAAATATTAAAAAGTATGCTCCACAATTATAAATTTTATAAAGCTTAAATTCCCTCAAAGTCAAGATAGTTAATATCTCCGTTAAAGTTTTCATGATTTGATTTATCTGAATATATTTAAGAACAAATTACTCACAAAGTTATGCAATAGCAACTTAAACTGTTGCAAAGGATATCCTCCATCACCACCACATAAGCACTGAAATTATGCAGGTATAGTATAGGTACTTTTATTGGTAGAAATAATCAAAGAGAGCATGAACCGTTCAAGTATGCTTGTTGTAAGAACAAAGTTAGGCTGAAAATTATAAATCAAACAACATTATTGTTAGATCAAAGTCAAATCCAATTCTAAAATTTTTTAAGAAAGGAAAACTAAACAAAATTCTTACTTCTTATCTAGGAAGGAAAAATTGAGAGAATATGTAGAAAGATGGTAGAATAGCTCAAAGCTGTTAAAGATCTCTATGGTGCGACCCTTCTTCAATGAATTACAAATGCCTCTATCCTCCTCCTCCTCCTCTTCCGCCGCCGCCGCCAACTCCGCCGTCTCCGGCGAGATCATGCTGTTCGGCGTCAGAGTCGTGGTGGACTCCATGAGGAAGAGTGTGAGTATGAACAACCTCTCGCAGTACAAGCTCCCTCGCGACGCCGCCGGATACGCCTCCGCCGCCGACGCAGCTCCGATCGACTCCGGCAAGAACCGCGACCGCAAGCGAGGTCCGACCAACGTCTTCTATAACTCTCTCTCTTTGCCACGCTTTGTTATTATTTTAAGTAAATAATTGTTTTGTTTTTGTTTTTGTTTTTTTACACATAATTGATTGGTCACTCCGCCAAAAATTAGATGTTTTTATTTTTATACTATTTTTGATAAATCATTTAGATGTTTTTATTAGGCTATACTTAAATACATCATTTATGTCTGTAATTAACTATTGCCGATTTTAATTACTCATAACTAAGTAGCTATTACTGATATGGTTATTAATTTTGATCGGAGAGAGAATCATAGCATATCGGCTATGTTAGTTAATCTAACTTTGTATGTATTTTATTTTTAGTGTAAGGTTTGTGGGTTTTGTTAAGGAATATGAATGTTTATATCCGTAATTAGTGTCGATTTTGATTATTCAGACCTAAGTAGCTATTAATGATGGCCAAATGATCTTTTGGGGGCAATTTTTTTTTTCAAATTTATCACTTGGGATAAAATTTAAATTAATAGCCGGGATAAATTTGAAAAAAAATTGCTGGCAAATGGTCGTTTGTCCATTATTGATACAAAAAATTAATTTTGATCGGAGAAATGATCAAATTGTGAATCTCGTAATCTTTATCTTCTCTCAATCTCAATCTCCTAATCTTTTTCTTCTCTCAATCTCAATCGCTTAAACACCGTTGAATAATCATGTCTAGTTCTTCTCAATCTCGTTTTGCCACTCGGATACTGTTGGGTTCTCCACAATCTCGTTCTCTCTTGCGAGCATTGTTTGATTCTCCCAAAACAGTTGGCGTTAAGGTTCGTGAAATAACACATCCTGGTGTCAAAGTGTCCAGGTTTGTGTTAGAATTTTCCAACCTGCCGGAAGAAGAATCGGATCGACGGAAAAGACTACTGAATATTCTATCGACAAAGTTGAGAGGCGGTGCTAGAACAAATGCAGATACTCAGGAACACCCCGAGTGCCAAGGAGATAGATATAGTCACAAGCGAGTGCGTACTTTGATGTCCATGAGGTGATTTTTTTATCCTCATAAATATGAAAATGTTCAGAGGAACGAATTCCCAATACTTTCATATTTATGGGGATGAAAAACACATATTTTACCTTCTTTTTTTTGCAGGGTTGGGTTTGGACAATGATCAAGAAGCCGGTTTGTTTGTATCTTCTACTTGATGGTCCATGATATGATATATGTTCATGCATGCTTTGTAGTATTGTAGGTAGGGGAATTGATTTCTGTTGTTCACTTGCTAGTATTTTGCTTCTAACAGAGACCACTGGGAGCAGAGGGATTTTGAGTCATATGGTCCAATCAAACAGGTAGGTAGTTTTGAAATATCGCCAATGGGATTTTGTAAGTGTTTCATTTGTATTAGTTTTCTTTTGAAAATTTGAATGCTCTTTCAACCTTGTATGATATATGTAGTTAGCTGTATTTGTTTTTGCATAAAGATGGTACTTGTCTTTCTCATGATTCATGATGGAAATAACTAGTTTGATTTTTGTTGGCTTCTTTTTGTTTTGTTTTTCACATGTTTATGGAGTTTCAACAGAATCCATGCAGTTATCACATGACACAAGAGGGAACAGTTTGCCAACCGTACTGCTTCTAATGCAAAGGCACTTGTACACACTTTGAGGGTTTCAGGTTGATCACCTAGATTACTCTCAGCTTTGCTTCTCCTTGTAACATTTTCTCATGACATTTAACTTAACAACTGGACTCAATTTAAAAAATGTCAAAAAGAGAAATGACACTTCTGCTTTATAATTCACCATTCTATACAGACTTGATCATTACTTCAATTTACAAAGTACTACTTGTATGCTCCTGCTTTGTTAAACAGTTAGATTTATTCATGCAGGCAGAGGAGATCTTCAGAATTATTGCACACAATTGTCTAGAGGAGTGTTAGGGATGAATTAAATAGGGGATTTGGTCCCAGAAGATATTGATGTACATTGTTTGGCAGTACTAATTAAGGTATAACAATGAAAAGAAACATGGTACATGATAAGAACCCTTATTGCTGCTTAGTCAACATGCACAACAACCCTTTCCAGCTCATGTTGATTAATCTTCACAGTCAGGTGGTCGTATATATCTGGTGCATTGGATCCCCTTCCAGGCTGGTTCTCTGATTCAAGGAGATTCAGGCATGTTCCCTCAATCGCAAGGTGACATATGAACCAGATCTATGAACAAAGATCTATGGCACCTATTCCTTTGCACACAGCTCTCCAACCTTCAAAGGAAAGCTATCACAGAGTGAAAACTATTTGTCTTCTCAATCCCCCATTGATCAAGAACCACAGTTTAACAGTGGGAACTTCATGGCTCTCTTTAACCATCAACCACTTGGTACACCTTGTGATGTTGTAGGTAGCTTACTTGGTCAAGGAGTAAATGCTTCACAGAATGCTGTTTCTCCACCGTCCAAGGACATGTTGGAGACAAAATTGTCCTGAATGCTTTCTGGCCAATAATGCTGCTGAATTTAATTATTTATCACAATTCTTATGTATTATAATGTTGAACAGGTGAATTCATACCTAATTGTACGGGATTTTCTGCAATAAGAACTGGAGGTGAAGACTTTGGGCAAGCCATGCCATGGTTGTTGCTGGCAACCCATTCCTCAGGTGTGCATACATACCTGAACATGTTTTGCAGATTTTTATTGACTTATATTCTAAATAATTTATAAGCATGTAAATATAATAGCTGTTAACTTGGATTTTTCAAATAAAATATGGTTAGCTTTGGTACATCCATGGAAGAGAGCAACAGTTCTTCACATTTTGGTGTCAAGGATTGATTTTCCTCTTGATTTATCTATTTCTTTCAACCTTAAGGGAACTAAATCACCGCAGTTTGATGTTTGGTGGGAGATTGTGAGTATGTATGCAGGATGAACTGTAAACTTTCTGTTTGCTTCTCTTTCAGATTTTTATTTAATTTCTGTTTTGATGTGACCAGAGTTTAATTGGTTTAATTATCTTGTAGGCTCATAAGTAGCTCTGGGCTGTTCTCCTAATTTATTTTTAAGATGAAATTTTTTAACTTACTCCAAGTAAAAAAGGGTTAAACAACTCCATCGTAGATAATTGGTGCAATTCTCTTATAGATTTTAAAATGGTTGGCACAATTTATAATTTGGCACAATTCTCCATCGTAAGGGACACTTGTGTTGCTATGGTTTCTTTGCTCAGGAGCTGCAAATGCCTTGTAAATGTGGATATTATGCACTATTTTGGGATAGACTCCAAGGCTGTTGAGTTGCTTGTTAAGAATTCTTCTCATTTGAGGAGAATGAAGGTTGAGGGGAGCAAGCTCTGGTGCTGCAAAAATTTGGGCGTCAAGTAATTGGCTTGGTGAAAGGTGAAAGAAGCAAGTGTATATTTCTCAAGTTTTGAATAAACAGGTATACTTAAAACTCCTGATCAATGTATATTTCACAAGTGTAGGGTTTTTTGGGTGGGAGATACTTGGATGTGGGATTTCAAGTGGAGAAGGAGATGGTTCGAATGGGAGACATTTTTGGTTACAACCATAAATCACATGTTAGCAAATGTTAGAATTCAGAAACAGGGTCGTGATAGTTGGTGGTGGCTTGATGACAACACTGGAATATACTCAGTAAAATATGGGTATAGGGTCTTGCATAATTTACTTATGGGAAGTCAACCAACAGAGGCGTTTTCAATGATTTGGAAATTGAAGGTCCCGAAGAAAGTTATATGCCTTGTGTGGAGAGAGTATTCTTGGATTGATTGCCAACTAAGGACAATCTAAGGAATAGGAACATTATGGATGCTTCACAGGATGTGTTTTGCGCTTTTTGCGGACAATTTGAGGAAACAACCCCGATTGAACCATTTTGGCAGCATTTACATAAAGTTTTGAAAAAAGAAGCAGAAATGTGGGTGGTAGTTTGGTGCACAGTTATATGGTACGTTTGGTGGGTAAGAAATAAATGTGGTTTCACGGAATCTGTTTTTGACAGGAAGCTGGTTATGCAGAATATTCATGCGTATCAAGTTTCAACTTTTCTTTTGCTCAATGGATGTCTAACCTGGCTTTGTGTATGTCTACTTCATGGGATGGATAATGAAAATCTAAGATGAATAGCTGCTGGAGGGGGATAATCGTGTAAAGTCATACTCTTTCCATATCATATTAAAGCTTCAACCTTTTTTGGGTTCTGTGATTTGGATCATCAGGTTCAGGAAGATTGGAGTAAATTCTGGCACTCATGTGGCTTCTAGGATACGTGGCAGTCTTGGCTTTATCGTAGACTTCTGATCATTGTATTTATGTATTCACGTTTCTGTAAGTTATGTTTGGAATATCAAATATGTAAAATAAGGATTCTAATCTTACTTTGTGGGATCAACCAAATAAAGCAATATTTATGTTTATCTAGAAACTTGATGGAAGTTGCAAGAAGCAAAGCAAGTGTTATGTTAATTTCTGATATTTCAAATAAACAGGCATACCTCACAATTCACACTCCTGGTCACTGTATTTATTTTATTTTATTATATTCTGTTTCTGTAATTTGTGTTTGAAATATGAAGAGTAGTTTATGCTCATTGGATTTTCATATCAATTTATGTATTAGGAATTTTCATCCCATTTTGTGGGATATATCGAATAAAAAACTGTATATTTAGGTACGAAAATGAGATAAATACCAAAAAAAAAGAGAAGAGATCAATGCAACATCTTTTTGAGCACTTGGTCAGTTTCGAGCATGGTTACGTGCATCCAGTGAAATTGCTGGTACACCCAGTAATTTTATAATTTTCCCATTTTACCCTTTCGTAAAAGGGATATGATTCAGTTAATTCGTAAATCTCATACAGATTAGTTAATCCGTATAAGCTCAATCACCTATACGAATTATGTAATCCGTATGAGTTAAACTCATATGGATTACGTGATTAGTAAGTGTTTTTTTTTTAACTTTTTAATAAATTAATTTTTTTAATAATAAATATTTTTTTATTTATAAAAAAATATACAAATTAAATAATTCGTATGAGTTATATCAAAATTAGTTGTCACAAAATTTATTATTTAAATTTATATGTACATTAAATATACATTAGAAAATTTTAGTGTTATATATAACAACATTAGTTATTTTATAACATAATTATGTTATTAGCTTAGTTGATTAGAGCATCGTGCTAATAATATGAAAGTTACTTTGACTTTTGTTTGGACCATTAATTTTAAATTAATTCGTAAAATATATTTTTGAAAAAAAAATTAAAAAAAATGGATTGGGCCTCATACGGATTAGCTAATCCATACGAGGCCTATGGATTAGCTGATTCGTATACTTTTACAGAAGGTGCAAAATGGAAAAAGCGTGAAAATGCGGGGTTTGTTGGGTGCACGTAGCAATGCCCAACTATTGAAAATGGTTTGATATAATGTGACAAATTTATGGGATATTCTTTCTGCACCATGTAATTTTCTTCTACACCCAGTCAAATACCAGTTTGTCCTTTACTTAAAAGCTCAAATACACCATCCAAGTGCATTGTTCATTGGTATTTTTCATGAATCTTTCCTCCTTCTCCTCCTCCGCGAAGCTCTCCTCCACCCGTGGTGTGTTTTGAATTAGTGGCTCCTCTGCGTATGTGGTTTCTCCTCCGCGAGTCTTTTCTCCTTTGTGAGTCTCCTCTCCTCCACCGTTGAGTAGCACTGTGTCGTCGACGATGAGTTTTTACTTTTTGGACTCCATATACATAATACAAATTGGACAATCCGTATGATCCATATGGATTGTCAATCCATACAGATTACCAATATGTTTGTTAATTTTAAATAAATAAATTATTTAATAATTTCATTTATTTAAAAATCAATGTATAAATTTTGTTGTTATTTAATTAATTTATAAATAACTATTTTAATACTTTTGAATATTTAAAATAGTTATTTATAAAATAATTAAATAACAAAAATTCCAAATTTTTATAATGTATTTATTTTAAAATTTATTTAAACAAAATAGGTAATATTGTATAAGAAAATGTTATTTATTAATATATTTGTATAAATATTATTATATTAATACTATTAAATATTTACATAAATAGTTGTTTGAAGTATAAAAATATAAAAATGAATTTCTTCATTCATTTATAAATATATAAAAGTATTAAAATAGTTATTCTAAAATAATTAAATAGTTATTTATAAAAAATTAAAAATATTGTATTTTGATTTTGATCATATCTTTTAGTTTGCTAGAAATAGTGATTTAAAGTATAAAAATTTAAAAAATAAATTTTTACATTGATTTATGAATATATAAAAGTTTTAAAATAGTTATTTATAAATTAATTAAATACTTATTTATGAATTATTAAATAGTGATTTATAAAATATTTAAAATAAAATTACAGTTTGATTTTGATGATATATTTTAGTTTGATAGATTAATCATTTATTTGTTAATTTAAATATTATTTATTACATTTGTTAAAATATACTACATTTAATAATATAGTCAGACTTTAAAAGATTTATTAGTTACTTTTTTAGTTAGTTTTTGAGTAATAGAATGAAAACATTTTTGTTATATAATTGAAACTCAACTATTATTTGAATGATAACATTAATTGATATGACTATTTAAATTTTTAGATTATGGTTATAACCAGAAGATTGCATTGAGTTTTAGGTAGAGTTTTAGGAAGAGCCTTAGATAGACAGGTTAAAGGTGATGAGGAAGAAGCCCTTCAGCGTCGAGGTCCGACATCATCGGCACATAGACAACAGACAACTACAGTTGTTGCAGAGGTTGTTGAGAATGTGGATAATGCTGCTAACGAGCCTCATGACCCAGTTATAGAGGATGTAGCTGGTGATTCACAGGGTTTTCCAGGTGGACCCCAAGATACATCAATGTTGACGGATTATGCTTATCATGTGGCATCCAAAGTATGGGCAGGAGAGGTAGTTATTTGTTTAATTAAAACTTATTTAAATAAGTATTTATCATTTTAATTTACGTAAATAATTTTAGTTATTTTCAGGAACGTACTGAGTTGAAGTTGGGCTCTCTTGGGAGGAAGGTGGAGAAATTTTGATGGCTTGCACTTGAGATTAAATGCATAATGGGTGCTTCAGGATTAAGTTCTCTAATTACATATTCGTTGGAGACAGGTGACAAGGGACTTTTATCTGCTTTTGTGAAGAAGTGACACAAGGAAATTAGTAGTTTCCATCTACCCATAGAAGAGTTGACTATAACCCTCGATGATGTGACATCCTTATTACATCTACCCATTACAAGTGTCTTCCATACCTTTGATGCAATTGATGTAGAACAAGTTGTTGACTTGTTAGTTGAGTTGCTTGAAGTCAGTAGACAAGACGCAAAAGATGAGACTAAGCAATGTAGAGGGACATATGTTCACCTAGTCTGGCTGCAAGACGTTTATCGTAGCAAATGTGACGCAAGACAATGGACACTAGCAGCTCGATCATATTTGTTACATCTTGTAGGTTGCACACTATTTGCTAACAAGAGTGCCACACATATTAGTGTGGTATTCTTGGATGCATTTCGTGACCTTAATCAATCTGAAGGGTATTCATGGGGAACAACTACACCTATACATATGCATGAGAATCTAAATGTTGCATCCAAGCATTCGACTAAACATCTTGTAGGATATATCACTCTTTTGCAGGTAGTTATATTGTTTTTTTTATCATTGTTATTTGTTTTAAGTTTTATATGTACTATTGATTAGAATTCTTATTGGAATTTTTTAATATGTGTAGTTTTGGATCAATGATCTTTTCCCTTGAATTGCAAATATTATTGCTGATGAGGATTACCATGAGAGAAAACCACGTGCTTGTCGTTGGAAGTGTGGAAAGACATTATTAGTGACCACCTATCGTAAGCAGTTAGATAGGTTGATGCCAGATGCTGTTTGTTGGATACCTTATGATGATCACCGTGGTTTCAAAGAATTTGAGCTTATTTCACTGTTTTTTGGACATATCAAATGGGGTTCATCTATTGTTAGACACCTACCAGAGAGGGTATTACGGAAGTTTGGTTATGTTCAGTCCATTCCTGCACTCCATACTTCTACGTCTACATCTCTATCGATAGAAGAGATTGATGATAAATGACTTTAATTTTCTTAATGCCTTGAACTAGTTAGAGACTTTTGTACTTTTCTTGGTCAGTGTGTTGCTGGCTATATGAAGTGGTTTTATATGATATCCCACCCATTCATGAGTTTGCCATAGGTGGGGGAGCCTCCTAGACATCCACCATGGTGCATGATCATACATCAATTATGCTAGACCCACCTGTGTTGCTTGTTCTTACAACAATTATAACACAACCACCTGCACCTGCAACTGTTGATGCAGACATGCCTTGACAAGCAGTGGTATAATATATTTATAATTAGACTAATAAATTTTTTTTCTTACATGCTTCCAATATTTATTATTGACGTTGTTCTCAATGTCGTAGGTTGCTTGCCAAAAGATAACAAAAAACTTGGAACACATGATAAATATGAGGATGGTCACTGCTAGGACTGATGCATACTCTCTGACTGAGCACTGTTTAAGATTAGCCAGGGGTGTCACTAAGCAAGGAAATGTTTATGTTCGCTAAAGACAAATGAGGGATACACAGGACAGAGATGACGGTGGACGATGATTGTGATAGTTGGGATTGACTGAGTCCTATTTAATATTTGTATGCACTATGACTAAGCACTGTTTAATATTTGTATTAATTGATTAATTATGTATATGACTATGATTAACATTTGTGTTTATTTTGTATTTGACTATTATGTTCGATCGAAAACAAACACTATGTTCATTACACAAATATGATTAGAAAGTGTTACATGCATTATCCATGACATTACAACTATGTAAGTTACAAACAAGTAAACAATAACAAATGGTTCAATGTTATCCTAAATCAACATGTTGGATGGTCAACCTCATGTAATTAGTATATTGGTGCACTCGACTAATATAAGGAGTAGGTCACTGTTTTGTTTGATAATGACAATGTGTTGACCATAACAAAATTGTCGGCGACATGAGACTACCATCCTTTAGAAACACCTATTACAATGACAAGTACACATTCAAATGTTCATAACGACAACTAATGAAATTTTATACGTATAGCCTATACGAATTGACATATAATAATTCATACCTCTATATACATATAATAATAATTTATGTCTTAATAAAATATATGAATTGTTATTACTTTTAATTATTTCTAATTATTTATAAATAAATCTATTTATTTTAAAAAATTCAATGTTGAAATTTATTTTAAAATCTTCTACACTAGACAAAAACATTTATGTTGATATATCAATAAATATATTTTTTAACATATACTATGAGACAATTTTATTATTTTTTTACTACATATACTAATATATTACATTGAAATTGATAAGCATATATATATATATATATAATTTATATCTCAATTTTCATATTTTATACACTTGAATAAACTATTTAATGTAATAATATTTATACAAATATATTAATAAATATAACTAAATTTATAAAAAAATTACATTAAAAATAATTTTTTAAAATTTGTTTAACTTATACGGATTGTCAGCATAATAAGTGAGCAAATGTCGCTTGATGTTGTAGGGAAAACAATTATGGATGTCATTTGTAGTGAATTTAGAATAGAATTAGAGGTTTGAGAAAGCTCATTCGCCTTAAAGAATTTTATTTTTGTCACAACAAGATGAGAGTTTGAAGTTAAAGACTAGAACACTAGTTCACTACAACGAGTACTAGCCTTGCCACATCGAGAAAGTGCTACTTCAAGTACATAAACTCAAGGGTAGATAGATCAAGTGAAGACATGAAGGCTCACTATAGCGAGTATTCTGCAGAAATTAAAATGTATAAATAGTTATCATGTGATAGTTTAGGTAGCTTTTTGCTCATTAGTTCAATATTTGAATATTGGATCAATTTTTTTCCTCGTTTTTGGGAGAAGCTCTGGGGGCAATTTTCTCTCCCTCATCTTCTCCATTTTAGATTCTTGTGATTTTTGACTTTTACCATGGATTTCTCCATGGATTTTTGTAAATAGATTCTCATTGCTGATTTAAATGAAGTGGGTCTCCAACATATGAGATTCATTTATTGTTCAACTTTTGGTTTATGCAATCTTTTATACTTTTTCTCTTAATTTTCATGCTTGAGAATGATCAACCTAGCTTTTAGAGATTTGAATTGTGTGAAAACAAGTTCAAATCTCTGATCTAGAGTAAATTGTGTATGAATCTATTGCTATGAATAAAGTAGGTTTATGCATTAATGAGATTTCTGATTGTTTTCCAATTTATAAAATTAGATCACCTAAGGAATTAGAGATTTATTTTAGAAATTAGGATCTCTTACATAAGGAATTACGATTAGATTGCTTTTGTTAAGTCTTAGTTGCATTGAAATAAGAAGTATGAGCAGTATTTGAGGTTGTATATGAAGCATGGAATTCAGATCTAGCAACACTTTTTACACTTTGTCACAATCATTATAATTTTTTTAAAATTATAATAATTAGTCACAATCTATTATTAACGCCTGGATATATTTGTCACACTTTTTACATTTTCGAAAACTAAATTTTGCATTTTCATTTTTCAGGGACGCATTTGTCAGCGGAATGGGAAGACGAAAAGTCAAAAAAATATTATATGACAAATATGCCCCTATGTTGACAATTAGAGATGACCATGTTGACAATAATTTTAGTGGCAAATTTGTCCCTTTGTGCCATGTAGACTATTTTATTAATGATGACGGGCGAAAGTTAACGGTTGGATATATTTGTCACACTTTTTACACTTTCGGAAACTAAATTTTGTATTTTCATCTTTCAGAAACACATTTGTCAGCAAATTATACATTCAGGGACAAAAGTGGTTATTTATCCTTTTTTTCAGTCTTTTCGGTTTTTAAATTGTTGTTTAAGGGTTTGGTATTAGAGGACTTGAGTGGGTAGTGCGTGGACCAATGACCCTCTTGTGGCACGTGAAACACATGTCATTTTCCATTCTTTTGGTCACGTTTGAAATGTAGCTAGTGAAAATTTGAGGATGAAAGAGGTGTAAGCGAAAGCGGTAGCACATGATCCATGCGATCATTAGGCATATGATTGATTTTCAAAGTAAGATGATCAAGTTGAACAAAAAATATAAACAACTATAGTTGTTTTCATGAACTACTACCCCAAGGTATATATAGACATGAGAGGATTTTGAATATAGTGGTTACTTGAGAGTGCTAAAGAAGCTATTTGAAATTTTTTATATTGAATAAAATGTAACTTCTTAAAGAAGCTAGGCATTGTTTGTTAAGGAAAGAATTAAATAGTTTATTAGATTTTTTGTGTTATTTTCCTATTAGAATTTGATGTTTTAGTTGAATAAATGGTGAACTTGTCATGCAAATGGTAAAGGTGAAAGTTAAGATGAACTACAAACTGCGGAAGAGAAAGATGAAAAATATGAGAAATAAGAAATGAAAGTAAAGGGATATTGTGATATTTGTTAATAATTTACATGCAATATGAAACCTAATTGATAATTCAAATGTATTTTCAAGGACTAAAATGACAGTAAATAATTGAGTTTAAGATAAAAATGTTAATAAGTGTTTAAGTTGAAGGACAAAAATAACAATAAGTGATTAACTTCATAAGCTAAATTGAAAAATAACTTTCAAACATGGGACAACCCCGTGAATGACACGTGACAATCGTCAATTGCCAAATGCCATCCATGTGTGTCAAAACATGTCATGTAAGCATGGACGTTTAATGGTAACAAACTTAGCTTAATGACCAGACTAAATTGACACTCATGTTTACACTTTCAAATACTTTCATATTTTTTTTATTTTTCAGAAAATACAATATCAATGCCTCACTTTCAATAACTAAAATGACTATTTATTCAAATTTTTAGACACATTTCACACTTAATACAAAAGAAGTTAGAGTAGTCATGAACCTATCTATGTCACGAGTGACACGGCTTGTTCCAGAATCCTAACTCTGTTTATCCAAAAACGAAACACATTTTTAGTAAGAAACGCAACTCATTTATGCTCTGGCCTGTGACAACCAATAATAATTTATTAGTAGAGTAAATGCATAAACCCACTTGTAATAACATTCCAACCTTTGACGTATGGGGCGGCGAGGAAGGTCCTAATAATTCAGCTGTGGTCGGTCTGAAAATGATTGTTTCTTTGTTTTGAAACTTTTTGTTTAATGTAATAGGGCATGCAAATGATCACAAAATGACAATAAGTTGCACCAAAAAATGAGTTCATTGGCAAGAGGGAATCACTTTTTTTATTTGTTTTTTTTTAATATAGTATTGGTACAAAATAATTCTGTAGAAAATAATGATTAATCTTCTTTCAAAATCTCAAACATAATTTATTTTATAACTGAAAATCAATCAAGATTCAAATCTTAAATGAGTTGATAAAATTATATCAATCTTGATACTTTTTCCTATTAGTGGCCTCAATGAAGCAGTTCTTTATGTTGGATAATAGACCAGACAAGCCGATTCCTTAAAGTTTATATTGGAAAAAAACTTATCCAGCTTGGAGTACACCTCATCTGTGGGGCAGCTTGGTGTGGCTGACGATGACCGACCTCCACCGTCCACATCAGCCTTTACAAAATAATCAAACCGAATCAAATCATAAAGCTAACGGGATTAAAGTTTGTAGGCTGTGAATCTAGGGAAAAACTGTAAGATTTAATTTTAAATTTTTTTATTATTACAGTATTATTACGAAATAGTCCGATTAAAAATAGTGAGTAATTTTTGTTAGAAACTTAGAGTTCTTATAAGTTGAATATTCTTTTTTCAACATAATTTATTTCATATTTAATAATCAATCAAAATTCAAGTTTTAAATTACTTGATTAAATAAGAGATATAAGTTGTTATTATTTGTGTCAATCATTATTAATGTAAAATTTAGTCTTGAATAAATAAATTTAAGAAATGATAATTGTATAATAAATTGTACAATAAAGTATACAATGAAAAGAGAGAGGGAGATCTAAAAAGTAATGAATGGATTGATAGAGATAAATACAAAAAAAGATGTTAGATAATTTCTTGTATAAATTATTGCGTGTGTATTGCTTCTCTTTAAATTTATCATAAGGTGTTTTCTAATTCCATTAGTTTTAGCCACAAAAGTCGGAATATTTTTTTTAAGAGACAAAAGTCGAACTATTAAAACAACGAAACTTAGTTCAAGTGGTTTAATAAATTAAAAGCTGAGGGATTTTTTATTATTATTTGTCTCCTTATGCATTAAAAGAATATGAATCTTGATGCAAAACGATAGTTATTGAAACTCCACAGTATAAAATAAATTTCAATATTGGTTAAATTAAGAACTTGCTCGTCAAAATTATATTGTTTGAGAAAATCAATAAATGACAGAGAAACCATAAGTTTTTTTTTCTTTCCATTTTCCCTTTAGCAGTATTTAAACGTAAGAGTAGTGTTGATTAGATTTGGGTTCACGATGAGCCTTACACATTTAGCAATAAATTTACTGTAAAATATTTCATAATATGCACAATTTTATAATTCTGAATTAGATTTTGAATGGTGGATATGCCACCATACATAATTTTCAACGAAAATATGAGTAAGAATATACACTTACTAGATTATGAAAAGTTTTCGCAATACATCTCTCCAGAGTGAGCCAACTGGGATGCAAGTACAAATTAACAAATATATATGCATGAAAAAACGCAAATACTTTTACGCTTTTACACAGGACTTTATCATATTTATACGTTCTCTTAACAAATCTATTATTCTTTTAATTACATAAGACAGAAAGTATTAATTGAAAGAGAAAATAATTATTTTAAATTTAAAAAACACAATACTTTTTTCTGTTGAAATTCTTGAATATAGTCTAGAACGGTTCGCATCATGGTTTAAATACGGTCAAAATTGCAGCATGCCTTTCAGTTGAAATCCCGTTTCACAAATCAAATTTGAGACGCCACTAATGTGATAAATTCTAACCCTATTATGCAAATCCACGTGATCCAGAACTTAAAACCATTCTGTGACGCTTACTATATGATTATATCTAAGGCTATCACAATTAATGAGTATATAATCTTTGGACATATTCCAAACAAAGCAATTATAAACAGTATGCCTTAATGAATGTTCTACTCATATAATTGCTTTTGACAACTAAGATGGGACATGAAACAATTTATTTACCTAGTTTAAGGATATACCAATGAAAAAAGCGATCGTCACTCAAAAATTCCTGTCCAGATTACCTGATAAAAGACTTACACTACATGTAATGAAAAACGAAATTGAAAAAGACTTTTGCAATTCGATTCACCTCCATCTTATAAATTCCTATCTTACCTACATGTCTTTTTATATTGTAGCACATCCTATGAACTCATTCAAATCAAATTAAATTAATATTTTCTTCAATTAGCTATTTTAATAATTTCTTAAATATCTTCAATTAGTTTTAATGAAACGTTTGCAAATAATTAAATTATGTTTTTATTAATTAAACAATTCTTTAATTTTTCAAATAATTTATATTTTTTAAGAGCAGTGAAACCATCTTATATATTTTTTCATGTATGTTTACAAATATATGTGCAATGCTTGCATGAGACACTATTTACAACAGTAAACTGTATTTAGAGATGATAATTCTCCTTCACTTGCCAACTTCATTTGAAACTAAGGAACTATCGCTTCTAAAATTTACTTTTTAACGGTTGGGAAGATTGGTCCGTAGGACATACTTTTTAGTCACAAAAGACAGAAACAGATTGAAAAGTTTGGCAGACCAACCAGTAACATTCAAAGCAGGATCCTTAACTCCACAAAATCCAACCTCATAAGGATAAACAATTATGCTTGCTTTCCCTGTGCGAATAGAACTGTTCGAATACTACAGCTCAGAATAATAATAGAAATGGATTAGTTGATCACATAAAGTTGAATATTATAAGATGGGCATGTGAATGATCAATCAGTAGGACCATTGCATTTGTGGACTGCTCTTGATATGTATTTAGCATATTACAAGTGGTACTGTCACTTCTATGGCAATTTAGTAATATTTTCTATCCAAGTATATTAATACACACATGCACACATATATATATATACACTAAGGCTTAGTTTTGATTAGATTTCACAAAGCTCTGGCAGAGCTTACAGAATTGAGCTAGCTATCTAAGATTTAGGACACGAAAATTGAAGCAAAACTACACAAGATATTTATTTCTTGTTGAATTCACCAATATTCTTTATGCAATTTCACCCTCTACCGAGTAGGTCACGCGTGCAACATGGAAGCTGAAACCAATTCTCCAGAAGATGCATCTGCTATGGTATGTCTTTCTACCAAAGTTTTTAATGACTGGATTCATGCAGACTTCGCTTGCTATTACATGTATTTAGCTGAAGTAAATACTTTGATTAGTTATCTCTGTCCAAAGTCTTATGTTTGTTTCTGCTTGATGCTCCTTGTATATTTGGTTATGCTGTAATATTTCTTCCGGTCTATGGTTATGTGATATTTAGACAGAAAAATAGATGGTTGAGATTTCTTTATCATCACAATTATTTCACTGTATGTGTGAGATGCATACATAGTGGAAGGTACAGTTAGGATTTTCAGGATCACTGAAATATTGCAGTCATCTACTGAATATTCCCCCACTCTGAAATAGAAAAGTTCACAATTTAAACACAAGGATTACAAATGAAGAGTGATTAATAAATAAGTTTTGTTAACATCAACCCTTAGGGTTGATTTTAAACAACTCAGTGAATTTTTTTTTATTGGGCAAGAACTGCTATTCTACTCCTGCTGTTGGGTAACTTGTAGATGTCTAATCCTGTCAACTACAAACTCGTAATGTCTTGGGACGTCTACCGTAGGGGTCTTAAGACAATACTTTGGTAGAGTAAGTAAACAAAGTACCCCACCTAGGTTGAGTTAGGCAAGATACATTCTCAATTCTAATAAAGGCCATGACCAGTCTATGTGAAATCTCAGATTTAGAAGGAATAATATTATTGTATGTTTTTTTATGAGGTACATCAGGTGCCTATATATACACAAGCATGTTGGCTATTTTAGGAAATAGGGACAGTTAATTCTAGGGGACAAATCCCTGTGATTATGGGATTGCTTCCTAATATACGCACCTAGTATTAATAGCAAGATGCAGAACAGATACAGAATAAAAATACAGCAGGGATAAAATATAAAACTTCCTAAAATAGGAGCAACATGGTTTTGTCACGAAATAAGTGTTGCTATCATGGGCATACTAATATGGTGACTGAAATCTACTAGACATTAAGGAAAAATAATATTAGAATAGCATGACAGGAAACAGAGATCCCTAAACAATAAAGTTTCAAAATTATCCTATTCATTGAATTTATAGAGAAACTTGGCATCAAAAGAACATTTATATAGAGAATTAGGTAACGGTATGACTTGCAGAAAACAGCACCTGAAGTAAATACTCAATGTTGGCCCAGTTTGATAATATTCCAAATTAATATCCTCCAGCAGGGTCCATCAAACCCAGTTGTAAGTTAAATCAAAATCCTTCATGTCTTGAATACATAGCAAAGGCAGAAGGAAAACAACATGGAGATAAAACAACAAATATAACTATCACCTTCACTTGGACTCAAAGATAAAAGTTCTGTGCCATCATCCTAACCTGACAATTCCATCAACTGAAAATGTACGTAAATTGGGATATTGTCAGGTTGCTCAAATATTGAATCAAACACTAAAGCAGATAACTGAGAATGAAACAGAACATTGAAACAGAGAATGACAAAATTCAAGTTAACAATGACACAAACACAGAAGAATACGACCACGACATAGGCAATATAGCAAAATAATTTCACGGTATAATTTGGTTTTTGACATGATATTAGAGCCTCTATGACTAAGTGGTCGAACGTTCAATCCTTTCCACCTTCATTCTTCTAACGAAAAGTTGAATTTTGACACAAAGGTGAGCAAGTACATTATCCATGCTTCAAGTCCAAAGTGTTCTCGTGTGAGGGACGTCTTAGAGATATAATATAAAACCATTCACGTGTCTTCATCCAAAAGCTTAAGTTTTGGGGATAGTTGGTTCATGACAGGCAGCATGTGTTGAAGAACCAAACGTCAATTCATCCAGGGGAATTTTCCAAAGGTTACAGTGACAAGTACCTTGATTGGCATTTTGAAGTAGTTTCAAGTTAACATGCATCTATTGAAGTTATCTCAGAGACTACAGAAAAGCAGATGATAATCCCAGACAAATGATAACACAATACCAATGGAAAAAAAGATGTTGATCTACAATACAACGAACAAGCTACAAGCTTTTCCAATGTAATGTGGGGTCTGATCAATAAAGTTTTAATTTCTAACCCTGGTTGGAAACCAAAAACCTTGGCAACGATGACGAAAAAATGACAATGCCATGTGTAAGGTAAGGAAGACATGGAGAACAAGAATAATAGTAACAGTCTGATCAACAATGTTTAAACTTCTAACCTTGACTTGGAAACCATGAACCCAAGCAAGGATGATGAAAGAGTAACAAAGCCATGCTTAAAAGATAAGGAGACCACAGACTAGCCTAACTGTAACAGTATCATTTGCAGAGGACGAGATTAAAGAAAGAAGCCAAACAGAAGTACTGAAAGAAAAAGCAGAGATGTCATCAGTACAGGAGCGTGAATGGAAGGCCTGAGTCAATCAGGTGAGGTCCAGCAACTAGTATATACATGTTTGCTAAAACTGAAGACTCCTCACAATATATGTTGGAGAAAATAGTGATGGTGAAGCTACCTTGGAAAAATGGATGAGATAAGTTTGAGTTTGAAAGAAAACCCATTGAGAACAGCAGGAGCAAGAGAAAAAGTGGTTGCAATTGAGAAAGTAGAAACTCTGAAAGATATCTGAAGAAGCATTTCCACAAGTTGATGGGGTGGACAAAAATAAATTTTAGTGGGGCAAAATGTATATGGAAGAGGAGGAAACAACTCAAATGGGGCTCAGAGACTATTGAAAAAAAATCAAAACTTATTCAGAAAAACATGATAGAGACAACAGATTCATGGCAGAAAAAAGAAAAAGAAAAACATAGAGAACATGTAATTCTGATTCCAGAAAAGACTGAAGGGGAAGCTTCAAGCAAAAAAGCAGAAAAGAGCATTGGAGACAAAAGACATCCTGAGACAGGAATGTAGAAAAAGAAGAGAAAAATGAATCAAGTTTGATGCCTAATAGGAGTGATAATTTTTTCTTTTTTTAAAATTAGTAATGATGCACTTTGTTTAAATAATATGGAAAATTTTCAACTTTGCATGAGACCGTATTTAATTTAGATAAGTTATTCGTATTGATGTTATAATAAGGTTGTTTTGTTTAAATTAAAAGTTATGAGCTGATAGCCTTCCTTTCTGCAGAGTGTCCCATTAGTTAAGTCAGTTACAAATATTGGATGTGAAGAAATAAAATTTCTACAAAAATTTGGAAATGATGTAAATTCTAAATATCCATTGGTTGTGACAACTACCAAAGAGGGGCAGATACCAGAAAATAAAGTTCCCAAGGTTTGAGAGGAAATAAAAAAAATAAACTAAAAGAAAAACATAGATGCTATCTTGCATTTTCAAACTTGAACAAGTTAATTATGTTCCCCTGATAAAATATTATTTTCATTGCATTCAACATCTTTGAGCTCTGACACTATTTGTTATAATAGGCATTTGGTCAACACCAAGTGACAGACCAAACAAGTGTAGAAAATGTGCAGCCAGCTGAAACCCTGATTGAAGTGAAGAACCAGGAGAACACAAATATAAAGCATCCAAATTTGGAAGGAGAGACTACAGAAATAAACCCAACTAATGACACCAAAGAACAAGAAAAGGTTCCAGTGTCACACACTCGAGAAGAGATAGAGAATGAGGATGATGGGAAATACAAACAAAAGAAAGCAAAAGAGACAGAAGAAGCAACCGAAATGCAGTTATTAAAAACTGCAACAGACAGTATGTGTTCAAAATTTACCAACATTTTGTTACTTTAGTCAAATAAATATTGACCCTAGAAAAAACATAAAAGAAACATTTGCTTCCAAATATAAAAGCTGATTACTTTTCAAACCACCCCAAACAATCAATTTTTCACTGAGAAATGACTTGCTAAATAAAAGGAATAACTTGCATTAAAAGGAAATGCTGTATGCCAGTATGCCAAGGGGAGCATTATAAATTATTAACTTTGACCTTATTTGTAGCATGAAAATGCCAGTAGAAATTTTAATTTTTCAGGACATGATATCTATCAGAATGACTATATAGGAGCTACTTTAGCTAACTTTGCATGGGTGATAAGAAATATCTCAAATGTTGATAATAGGTCCACCTGAGGATAATGTCCAGTCAACAGTGCCCACTTCTGAAATTGTCAAAGGTGAAACTGAGGAAATCTCACAGCAACAAACATATAAAAATGATGAAACAGTAGTGATTGACACTGACAAGACAACATTGCAACAAGGAATAGAGGATGGTGGCAATTTTGATCAACAAGAAGCAACAAAAATACAGTTACTGAATGAAGAAGTCAAGACAACATTACCCACTCCTGCCTTTGTCCAAGTTGATACTGATCAAATTTCACAGCAACAATCACTGCATAATGATGAATCCAAAGCGATTGTTAATGGCAAGGGCTGCATACCTGAAATTGAACATGACAGAGAGTACACTGTTGCTGAGGTAAGGCAGTACCGCAGTAGTGAAGCCTGTGCGAACACACATACACAAACACATAAGCTTGCAGTGAACAAAAAAACAATAATTTATTATAACTTGTTATACAAAATTTTATACTTATATTGTAAAGATTCAAGCAGGAACCTGAACAACCTGAAACCAAGGACAATGTCAGCATAGCACAAGAAGAAAAAGCAGACCACCAATCAGAAGAGTCAAGCCTGCAGAGTGTCATTACAAATTATATCACCGCAGAAGGACCTGTCACATCACAAAGCATCACAAAATTAAGCGATGATGCTGACAATGATGAACAGAAGACAGTAGAATCATGCTCGGCAAACAATTTACAAAACAAGGATGCAAGAGAAATTATAGCAGAGGAAGCAACAGATGCCAAACAATCAACTGATGTGGATATACCAAAGTCAGAAACCAAAGGTAACTAAGTCTTGAAATTTAGAATAGAATTTCACCCAAAAACCTAAACCAAGAAACAAACACAATGCATATATATGCCAGGAAAAGAAAAATAAACATGACTTTAGATGAAAGAAAACAGTTTCATTCACTACTATATATGGATAATAACATATACATTAAAATGTATTAAAATAGTAAGATATGAAGCCTTAAGTAAATGATTGCTTTCAATATCTCATTTCTATAACAATAGACATGCCTGAAGATAAAGCCCTGCAAACAATACCCAACACAACATCAGTCGGAAATGAAGCAATTGATGACAGTAGTCAAGAAGAGAGACAGCCAGAAGCAGAATTTACAGAGAAATTTAACAAAGAGTTGCAGGCGCCACACTATGATACTGAGGAACAAAAGGTTCCAGCATCTCATGCAAAGGAAAAACTAGGGGTCGAGGATGGTGGCAAATTCAATCAAGAAGCAAAAGGTATTGAAGAAGCAACAAAAATGCAATTACCAGAGGAAGAAGTCCGGACAACATTGCCCACTCCTGCCTTTGTCGAAGGTGATACTGATCAAATTTCACAGCCACAAACACTGCACGATGATGAATCAGAAGCGATTGATAATGCCAAGAGTTCCATTCCAGAAATTGAACATGACAGAAATTATACTTTTGTTGAGGTAAGGCTGTAGTGAAGTAAATGAGTAAAAAAATGGGATTTCCTATCTTTTTTGTCCCTAAACTTTTTATTTCTTTTTTTAGTCCCTGAATATTTTTTTGACTCATCAATGTCCCTTAACTTTTTTGCAACATTACTTTTAGTCCTTTAACAGAGACTAAAAGTAAGGACAGAAAAAAGAGTTAAGAGACTAAAACCAGTCAAAAGAACTTCAAGGACTAAAAATAGGAATCCTAAAAAGTATAGGGACTAAAGATAGTAAACCATAAAAAATTACATATATATCAGCTTGCTGCAAACAAAAAAACAGCATAATTTATTATCTTGTTATACGATTTTATACTTAAACGGTATATTAAACCAGGAACCTGAACAACCTGAAACCAAGGACAACATCGGCATAGTAAAAGAAGAACCAGCAAGCCACCAATCTGAAGAATCAAGCGTGCAGAGTATCAATACAAATTGTATAACAGCAGAAGGACATCTCACATTAGAAAGCAGCACAAAATTAACAGATAATGTTGACCCCAATGAACAGAAGACAGTAGAATCATGCTCAGTGGAGAACTTATACAACCAGGATGCAACTGAAATCGCAGCAGAGGAAGCAACAGATGCAAAACAATCAACTGATGTGGAGACAACTCAATTAGAAACCGAAGGTAATTAAGTAATGAAATTTTAGACACAAATTTCACTAGAAAACCTACACCAAAAAACAAACACAATACATATACTCATGGCAGGAAAAGAAAGATAAACACATGACTTTAGACGAAAGAAAAATACTTTTATCCACATAAAATTTAAAAAATTAGAGTTTTTAGATGACAAACAGTTTTACCCACTACTATATGTGGATGATAAAATACACATAATAAATCTGGAGCCCAATAAAGCAGCATTTTCAGGTACTGGAACATCTTTATTTATAAAAGAACACATTGATGTATTATATTAATAAAATACACAGCCTTCTGTAAATGATAGCTTACTATATCTCATTTCTAACACAACAGGTGCGTATGAAGATAAATCCCTGCAACCAACACTTGACGAAGCATCGATCGGAGACAATACAGTTGTTGAGAGAAGTCAAGATGAAAGACAGCCAGAAGCAGAATTTAAAGAGAAGATTAACCTAGAGATGAAGACTCCACAAAATGATACCAAGGAGACGGCAGAAATAAATACCAATGATACTGAGAAACAGGAAGAGGTTCCAGCATCTCAGGCCAAAGAGAAAATAGGGATTGAGGATGACGGCAAATTCAATCAAGAAGAAGCAAAAGGGATTGAAGAAGCAATAAAAGCACAGTTACCAGAGGAAGAAGTCAAGACAGCATTGCCCACTGCTGCCTTTGTCCAAGGCGATACTGATCAAATACCACAGCAGCAAACACTGCAGGATGATGATTCAGAAGTGATTGGTATTGCGAAGAACATCGACACTCCAGAAATTGAAAGTGGCGGAAGGTCCACTGTTGTTGAGGTTAGGCAATAGAGAAGTAAACAAGTAAAACATAACATATAAATTCACTTGCCAAGAAAAATAAAAAAAATAAAATATTTTCTTAACTTGTTTTCAAATTTTATACTTGTCTATATTCAACCAGGAACCTGAACAACCCGAAAACATGGACAACATCGGCGTGGTGAAAGAAGAACAAGCAGACCACCAATCGGAAGAATCGAGCGTGTCGAATGTCAGTACAAAACACACAACAGTGGAAGGACACGACACATCAGAAAGCAGCACAAAATTAACTGGTGATTTCAATGGTGATGAACACACAATAGTAGACACGCGCTCAGAAGAGAATTTAGAGAACAAGAATGCAAGTGAAATTAAAGCAGAGAAAGAAACAGATGCAAATCAATCGACCGATGTGAAGACTCAAAAGACAGACAACGAAGGTAATTAAGTCTTGAAATTTTCAAATCGAATTTCAAAACCAAAAAAGGAAACATACACAGTGCATTATTTGATGCCAGGTAAGGAAAATCTCATGACTTCCGATGAAAGAAAAATTAAAAATTAGCATCTTTAGATGACACAGATTTAATAACTAGTACATGTGGATGATTACATATACATAATAATTTAGTAGCGCACTAAAGCTGCCTATTGGAGCACTGAGACTTTTTTTAATTTTCAAGAGAACAAATAGATGTATTAAATTAGTAAGATACACAGCTTTCTGTAAATGATAGGCTTACAATATCACATTTCTACAACAGGTGTGCATGGAGATGAATCCCTGCAACCAACACTTGACGAAGCATCCATCGGAAACGAAATAGTTGTTGAGAGTAGTCAAGATGAGAGACAGCAAGAAGAGGAATTTACAGAAAAGTTTAATGAAAAGTTGAAGACTCCACAAAATGATACCGAGGAGACTGCAGAAACAAACACCAATGATACTGAGAAACAAGGGATTGAGGATGATGGAAAATTCGATCAAGAAAAAGCGAAAGGGATTGAAGAAGCAACAAAAGAACAGTTACCAGAGGAAGAAGTCAAGACAGCATTGCCCACTGCTGCCTTTGTCCAAGGCGATACTGATCAAATACCACAGCAGCAAACACTGCCGGATGATGATTCAGAAGTGATTGGTATTGCGAAGAACATCGACACTCCAGAAATTGAAATTGGCGGAAGGTCCACTGTTGTTGAGGTTAGGCACTAGAGAAGTAAACAAGTAAAACATAACATATAAATTCACTTGCCAAGAAAAATAAAAAAATAAAATATTTTCTTAACTTGTTTTCAAATTTTATACTTGTCTATATTCAACCAGGAACCTGAACAACCCGAAAACATGGACAACATCAGCGTGGTGAAAGAAGAACAAGCAGACCACCAATCGGAAGAATCGAGCGTGTCGAATGTCAGTACAAAACACACAACAGCGGAAGGACACGACACATCAGAAAGCAGCACAAAATTAACTGGTGATTTCAATGGTGATGAACACACAATAGTAGACACGCGCTCAGAAGAGAATTTAGAGAACAAGAATGCAAGTGAAATTAAAGCAGAGAAAGAAACAGATGCAAATCAATCGACCGATGTGAAGACTCAAAAGACAGACAACGAAGGTAATTAAGTTTTGAAATTTTCAAATCGAATTTCAAAACCAAAAAAAGAAACATACACAGTGCATTATTTGATGCCTGGCAAGGAAAATCTCATGACTTCCGATGAAAGGCAAAATTATGTTTTGAAATTTTCAAATCGAATTTAAAAAACCACAACGATTTAGTCACTAGTATATGTGGATGATAGCATATACATAGTAATTATGTAGCACACAAAAGAATATTATTCAGGCACTGAGACTCTTTCTAATTTTCTAGAGAACAATTAGATGTATTAAATTAATAAGACACACAGCCTTCTGTAAATGATAGCCTACTATATCCCATTTCTACTACAGGTGTGCATGAAGATAAATCCCTGCAACCAACACATGATGAAACATCGATCGGAAACGAAACAGTTGCTGAGACTAGTCGAGATAAGAGACAACCAGAAGCAGAATTTAAAGAGAAAATTAACGAAGAGGTGAAGACTCCACAAAATGATATTGAGGAGACTGTGGAAATAAACACAAATGATACTGAGAAACAGGAAGAGGTTCCAGCATCTCACGCCGACGAGAAACAAGGGATTGAGGATGATGGCAAATTCGATCTAGAAGAAGCGAAAGGGATTGAAGAAGCAACAAAAGCACAGTTACCAGAGGAAGAAGTCAACACAACATTGCCCATTACTGCCTTTGTCCAAGGCGATACTGATCAAATACCACAGCAGCAAACACTGCAGGATGATGATTCAGAAGTGATTGATATTGCCCTGAAAATCGACACTTCAGAAACTGAACTTGCTGGAAGGTCCAACATTGTTGAGGTTAGGAAGTAGTAAAGTAAACAAGTAAAACATAACATATAAATTCACTTGCCGAGAACAATAAAAAAATATTCTCTTAACTTTCTACAAATTTTATACTTGTATATATTCAACCAGAAACCTGAACAACCTGAAAACAAGGACAACATTGGCGAGGTGAAAGAAGAACAAGCAGACCACCAGTCAGAAGAATTGAGCGTGTCGAATGTCAGTACAAATTATATAACACCGGAAGGACATGTCACATCAGAATGCAGCACAAAATTAACAGGTGATGTCGATGTCGATGGACGGACAATAGTAGTCACGTGCTCGGAAGAAAATTTAGAGAACAAGGATGCATGTGAAATTACTTCAGAGAAAGAAACAGATGCAAATCAATCAACTGATGTGGAGATACCAAAGACAGAAGCCAAAGGTAATTAAGTTTTGAAATTTTCAAATTGAATTTGAAAACCAAAGCAAGAAACATACAGAGTGCATAAATTCATTCCTGGAAAGGCAAAACACGTGACTTTAGTTAAAAGGAAAATTCTGTAATCCAGATAAAAATTTAAACATTAGCATTTTCAGATGACCCACATGGATTTATTCACTATTATATGTGGATGATTACATATACGTAGTAGTTACGTAGCGCACTAGAGCAGCTTATTGTGGCACTGAGAATTTTTTTTTCTCATTTTCTAGAGCACAAATAGATGTATTAAATAAGTCAGATACACAGGCCTTCAGTAAATGATAGCTTACTATATCTCATTTCTCCAACAGGTGTATATGAAGATAAATCCCTGCAACCAACACTTGACGAAGCATTGATTGGAAACGAAACAGTTGCTGAGAGTAGTCGAGATGACAGACAGCCAGAAGCAGAATTTACAGAGAAGATTAATGAAGAGGTGAAGCCTCCACAAAATGATAAGGAGGAAACTGCAGAAATAAACACAAATGGTACTGAGAAACAGGAAGAGATTCCAGCATCTCAGGCCGAGGAGAAACTAGGGATTGAGGATGATGGAAAATTTGACCAAGAAGATGCAAAACAGATTGAAGAAGCAACAAAAACACGGTTACCAGAGGAAGAAGTCAAGAAAACATTGCCCACTGCTGCCTCTGTCCACGGCGATACTGATCAAATACCACAGCAGCAAACACTGGATGATGATGATTCAGAAGTGATGGATATTGCAAAGAACATCGACACACCAGAAATTGAACTTGGTGGAAGGTCCACTGTTGTTGAGGTTAGGCAGTACTGAAGTAAACAAGTAAAACATAACATATATATTCGCTTGCTGTGAACAAATAAAAAAATATATATTCTTAACTTGTTTAAAAAATTTAAACCTGTCTATATTCAACCAGGAACCTGAACAATCCGAAACAAAGGACAATGTTGGTGTGGTGAAAGAAGAACAAGTAGACCACCAGTCAGAACAATTGAGCATTTCAAATGTCATTACAAATTATACAATACTGGAAGGACACATCACATCAGAAAGCAGCACAAAATTAACTGGTGATGTTGACGTCGATGGATGGACAATAGTAGTCACACGTTCAAAAGAGAATTTAGAGAACAAGGATGCATGTGAAATTACAGCAAAGAAAAAAACAGATGCAAATCAACCAACCGATGTGGAGATACCAAAGACAGAAACCAAAGGTAATGAAGTTTTGAAATTTTCAAATCGAATTTGAAAACCAAACCAAGAAACATCCGCAGTGCATTAATTCATTCCTGGAAAGGCAAAAGACATGACTTTCAATGAAAGGAAAATTCTTTAATCCAGATAAAAATTTAAACATTAGAATCTTCAGATGACCCAGACAGATTTATTCACTATTATATGTGGATGATAGCCTATACATAGTAATTATGTAGTGCACTAAAGCAGCTTATTTAGGCACTGAGACTTTTTAATTTTCAAGAAAACATATAGATGTATTAAATTAATAAGATACACAGCCTTCTGTAAATGATAGCTTTCTATATCTCATTTTTACAACACCAGGTGTGCATGAAGATAGATCCGTGCAACCAATACCTGATGAAACATTGATTAGCAACGAAACAGTTGCTGAGAGTGATCAAGATGAGAGACAGCCAGAAGCAGAATTTACAGAGAAGATTAACGATGAGGTGAAGACTCCACAAAACGATACTTTGGAGACTGCAGAAATAAATAAAAATGATACTGAGAAACAGGAAGAGGTTCCAGCATCTCACGCTGAGGAGAAACGAGGGATTGAGGATGATAGCAAATTCGATCCAGAAGAAGCAAAAGGGATTGAAGAAGGAACACAAACACAGTTACCAGAGGAAGAAGTCAACACAACATTGCCCACTGCTGCCTGTGTCCAAGGCGATACTGATGAAATACCGCAGCAGCAAACACTGCAAGATGATTATTCAGAAGTGATTGATATTGCAAAGAGCATCGACACTCCAGAAATTGAACTTGGCGGAAGGTCCACTGTTGTTGAGGTTAGGCAGTAGTGAAGTAAACAAGTAAAACATAACATACAAATTCAGTTGCGAAGAATAATAAAAAATAATATTTTGAGAACTTGTTTCCAAATTTTATACTTGTCTATATTCAACCAGGAACCTGAACAACCCGAAAATGTGGACAACGTCGGTGAGGTGAAAGAAGAACAAGCAGGCCACCAATCAGAAGAATTGAGTGTGTCGAATGTCAGTACAAATTATACAACACCGGAAGGACACATCACATCAGAAAGCAACACAAAATTAACTGGTGATGTCGATGTCGATGGACGGACAATAGTGGTCACGCACTCAGAAGAGACTTTAGACAACAAGGATGATTGCGAAATTACAGCAGAGAAAGAAACAGATGCAAATCAATCAACTGATGTGGATATACCAAAGACACAAACCGAAGGTAATTAAGTTTTGAAATTTTCAAATCGAATTTGAAAACCAAACCAAGAAACATACACAGTGCATTAATTCATTCCTGGAAAGACAAAACACATGACTTTCGATAAAAGGAAATTTTTTTAATCCAGATAAAAATTTAAACATTAGCATCTTCAGATGACCAACACAGATTTATTCACTAGTATATGTGGATGATTACGTATACATAGTACTTATGTAGTGCACTAAAGCAGCTATTGTGGCACTGCGACTTTTTTTTTTAAATTTTCTAGAGAACAAATAGATGTATTAAATAAGTCAGATACACAGGCATTCTGTAAATGATAGCTTACTATATCTCATTTCTACAACAACAGGTGTGCATAAAGATAAATCCCTGCAACCAACACATGACGAAGCATCAATCGGAAACGAAACAGTTGCTGAGAGTAGTCGAGATGAGAGACAGCCAGAAGCAGAACTTACAGAGAAGATTAACGAAGACGTGAAGTCTCCACTAAATGATACTGAGGAGACTGCAGAAATAAACAAAAATGATACTGAGAAACAGAAAGAGATTCCTGCATCTCACACCGAGGAGAAACTAGGGATTGAGGATGATGGCAAATTTGATCAAGAAGATGCAAAACAGATTGAACAAGAAACAAAAACACAGTTACCAGAGAAAGAAGTCAAGACAACATTGCCCACTACTGCCTTTGTCCAAGGCGATACTGATCAAATACCACAGCAGCAAACACTGCATGATGATGATTCAGAAGTGATTGATATTGCAAAGAACATTGACACTCCAGAAATTGAACTTGGCGGATGGTCCACTGTTGTGGAGGTTAGCCAGTAGTGAAGTAAACAAGTAAAACATAACATATATATTCGCTTGTCGAGAATAATAAAAGAAACTATTTTCTAAACTTGTTTACAAATTTTATACTTGTATATATTCAACCAGGAACCCGAACAACCCGAAAAAACCGACAACATCGGCGTGGTGAAAGATGTAAAAGCAGACCACCAATTTGAAGAATCTAACGTGTTGAATGGAAGTACAAATTATACAACACCGGGAGGACACATCACATCAGAAAGCAGCAAAAACTCAACTGGTGATGTGGACATCGATGAACAGATAATAGTAGACACGTGCTCAGAAGGGAATTTAGAGAACAAGTATGCAAGCGAAATTACAGCAGAGAAAGAAACAGATGCAAATCAATTGACCGATGTGGAGATACCAAAGACAGAAACCGAAGGTAAATAAGTTTTGAAATTTTCAAATTGAATTTGAAAACCAAACCAAGAAACATACACAGTGCATTAAGTCAGGCCTGGAAAGAAAAACATGACTTTCATTGAAAGAAAAATTCTTTAATCCACACAAAAATTAAAAACATTAGCATCTTTAGATGTCACACACAACTTTATTCACTAGTATATGTGGATGATAACATATAGATAGTAATTATGTAGCACAGTAGATCAGATTATTGTGGCATTGAGACTTTTTTTAATTTTCAAGAGAACAAATAGATATACTGAATTAGCAAGATACACAGCCTTCTGTAAATGATAGCTTCATATATCTCATTTCTATAACAGGTGTACATGAAGATAAATCCCTCCAACCAACACTTGACGAAACATCTATTGGAAACGAAATAGTTGTTGAGAGTAGTCAAGATGAGAGAGAGGAAGAAGAGGAATTCACAGAAAAGTTAAATGAAGAGGTGAAGATTCCACAAAATGATACCGAGGAGACTGGAGAAATAAACACCAATGATACTGAGAAACAGGAAGAGGATCAAGCATCACACGCCAAGGAGAAACTAGGGATTGAGGATGAGGGACAATTATATCAAGAAGAAGAAAAAGGGATTAAAGAAGCAACAGAACCACAGTTCCCAGAGGAAGAAGTCAAGATAACATTGCCCACTGCTGCCTTTGTCCAAGGCGATACTGATCAAATACCGCAGCAACAAACACTGCACAATGATGAATCAGAAGCGATTGATATTGCAAAGAAAATCGACACTCCAGAAATTGAACTTGACAGAAGGTCCACTGTTGTTGAGGTTAGGCAGTAGTGAAGTAAACAAGTAAAACATAACATATATATCCACTAGTTGTGAACAAATAAAAAAATTATATTCTTAACTTGTTTAAAAAATTTAAAACTTGTCTATATTCCACCAGGAACCTCAACAATCTGAAAACAAGGACAACGTTGGCGTGTTGGAAGAAGAACAAGCAGACCACCAATCAGAACAATCGAGCATTTCGAATGTCAGTACAAATTATACAATACCGGAAGGACACGCCACATCAGAAAGCAGCACAAAATTAACTGGTGATGTCAACGCCGATGAACAAACAATAGTAGACACACGCTCAGAAGAGAATTTAGAGAACAAGGACACAAGAGAAACTACAGCAGAGAAAGAAACAGATGCAAATCAATCGACTGATGTGGAGATACCAAAGACAGAAACCGAAGGTAATTAGGTTTTGAAATTTTCAAATTGAATTTGAAAACTAAACCAAGAAACATACACAGTGCATTAATTCATACCTGGAAAGGCAAAACACATGACTTTCGATGAAAGGAAAATTCTTTTATCCAGGTAAAAATTAAAACATTAGCATCTTTAGATGACCCACAACGATTTAGTCACTAGTATATGTGGATGTAGCATATACATAGTAATTATGCAGCGCACAAAAGAATATTATTCAGGCACTGAGACTCTTTCTAATTTTCTAGAGAACAAATAGATGTATTAAATTAATAAGACACACAGCCTTCTGTAAATGATAGCCTACTATATCCCATTTCTACTACAGGCATGCATGAAGATAATTCCCTGCAACCAACACTTGATGAAGCATCGATCGGAAACGAAACAATTGCTGAGAGTAGTCAAGATGAGAGACAGACAGAAGAGGAACTTACAGAAAAGTTTAACGAAGAGGTGAAGACTCCACAAAATGATACCGAGGAGACTGCAGAAATAAACACCAATGACCCTGAGAAACAGGAAGAGGATCCAGCATCTCACGCTGAGGAGAAACTAGGGATTGAGAATGATGGCAAATTAGATCAAGAAGAAGCAAAAGGGATTGAAGAAGCAACAAAACCGCAGTTCCTAGAGGAAGAAGTCAAGACAACATTGCCCACTACTGCCTTTGTCCAAGGCGATACTGACCAAATACAGCACCGACAAACACTGCATGATGATGAATCAGAAGCGATTGACATTGCAAAGAACATACACACACTAGAAAATGAACTTGGCAGAAGGTCCACTATCGTTGAGGTTAGGCAGTAGTGAAGTAAACAAGTAAAACATAACATATATATTTACCTGCTGAGAACAATAAAAGAAATTATTTTCTTAAGTTGTTTAAAAATTTTATACTTATATATATTCAAACAGGAACCTAAACAACCCGAAAACAAAGACAACATCGGCGTGGTGAAAGAAGAACAAGCAGACAACCAATCAGAACAAATGAGCATGTCGAATGGAAGTACAAATTATACAATACCGGAAGGACACGTCACATCAGAAAGCAGCACAAAATCAACTGGTGATGTCGATGTCGATGAACGGACAATAGTAGACACATGCTTAGAAGAGAACTTAGAGAACAAGGATGCATGTGAAATCACAGCAGGGAAAGCAACAGATGGATATCAATCAATTGATGTGGAGATACCAAAGAAAGAAATCGGAGGTAATTAAGTTTTGAAATTTTAGAATGGAATTTGACAAGAAAACCAAAAGCAAGAAACAAACAAATTGGGAAAAGTCCAAGTCCCAAAACGACTCGTGATAAATAGTGTATATAAGTGGGGAGCAGGGCGACGAGCACCTTATAAGTTGGCTTTGTGGAATTGAGTTAGGCCCAAACCCAAATTATAAGAAAATAAAATGAGTATATTCAGACCAGGAAAAGAGAAATAAACTCGACTTTACATGAAATAAAACATGCAGATAAAAATAAAAAATTAGTGTATTTTAATGACAAACAGCTTTATTTACTACTACATGTGATAATATATACATTATACATAGTAATTCTATGGTGTACTAAAGCAGCATTTTGTGGCACTGGGACTACTTTAATTTTCAACTGAACATATAGATATACTCCCACAGTTTCTTTATAATTGTCGGATTTTTGGAAAAATTTTGTTCCTATTTATCCATCATTTGCAACGTTCAAGATCACAATGATTATTCTTTTATCAATTATACCCTTATTTGTTTTCTTATATTTAATTAATTTACACATGTATTTATTGTGGAGTGGTATTGGGAAAAACCCACGTCCCACATTGGTTAGAGATGAGGCAAAGATAGAATATATAAGTGGGGGGTAACCCTCACCCTATGAACTAGCTTTTGGGGTTGATAAGAAATTCCACAATTATTTTATTAAAATTAAGAAAATTTATTACGTTTCTTGGTTTCAACAAAAAACCTTAAACAACACATAAAAAGAAACGGAGATAGTATTAAATTAGTAAGATTAACAGCCTCGTGTAAATGATAGCTTAGAATTTCTTATTTCTATAACAACAGGTGTGCCAGAAGATAAAGCCCTGCAAGCAATACCTGACACAGCATCTATCGGAAACAAAGCACTTGACGAGAGTAGTCAAGTGGAGAGACAGTCAGAAGCAGAATTTACAGAGAAGTTTAACGAAGAAGTGCAGACACCAAAATATGATACTGAGGAGACTGCAGAAATAAACACCACCATTGATACTGAGAAACAAGAAGGGGTTCCTGCATCTGAAGGCAAGGAGAAACTAGGGATTGAGCATGATGGGAAACTTGATCAAGAAGAAGCAAAAGGGATTGAAGAAGCAACAAAAATGCAGTTACCAGAGGAAAAGGTGCAGACAACATTGCCCACTGCTGCCTTTGTCCAAGGTGATGCTGATCAAATACCGCAGCAACAAACTCTGCATGATGATGAATCAGAAGCGATTAACATTGCCAAGAACATATGCACACCAGAAATTGAACTAGACGAAAAGTCAACTGTTGATGAGGTTAGGCAGTAGTGAAGTAAACAAGTAAAAAGTTACATATTAATCAGCTTGCAATGAACAAAAAAAATCATTAATTTTCTTAACTTATACAAATGTTATACTTATATTGAATATATTCAACCAGCAATGTGAACAACCTGAAACCAAGGACAACATCGGCATATTAAAACAACAAGCAGACCACCAATCAGTACAATCAAGTGTGCCAAGTGTCATTACAAATTATGCAACAGCAGAAGGACATGTTAAATCAAAAAGCAGCACAAAATTAACTGATGATGTCAATGTCGATCAACAGAAAACTGTAGACTCATGCTCTAAAAAGAATTTAGAGAACAAGGATACAAGTGAAATTTCAGCAAAGCAAGCAATAGATGCCAAACAATCTACTGATGCGGAGATACCTAAGTCAGAAACTGAAGGTAATTAGGTTTTGAAATTTTATAATCACATTTGACTCCAAAATCAAAAACCAAGAAGCACAGTTCATAAATTCATGTCAGGAAAAGAGAAACATATGACTTTCAATGAAAGAAAAATTCATTAATCCACATAAAAATTAAAAAATTAGCATCTTTAGATGACACAAAATTGTATTCACCAGCATATGTGGATGATAACATATACATAGTAATTCTGTGGCCCAATAAAGCATCATATAGTGGTACTTGAACTATTTTAATTTTCATGAGAACATATAGATATATTAAGTTAGTAAGATACGCAGCCTTGTGTAAATGATTGCTTTAAATATTTCATTTCTATAACAACAGGTGTGCTTGAAGATAAAGCCTTGCAAACAATACTTGATGAAGCATTGGTCAAAAATGAAGCAGTTGATGAAAGTAGTCCAGAGGATAGACAGCTAGAAGCAGAATTTACAGAGAAGTTTAACGAAGAGGGGCAGACACCACAATATGATATTAAGGAGACTGCAGAAATAAACACCACCAATGCTACTGAGAAACAGGAAGAGGTTCCTGCATCTAATGCAAAGGAAAATGTAGGGGTCGAGGACGATAGCAAATTCAATCAAGAAGAAGCCAAAGGGATTGAAGAAGCAACAATAAAGCAGTTACCAGTTGAAGAAGTAGAGACAACATTGCCCACTGATTCCTTTGTCCAAGGTGATACTGATCAAAAACCGAAGCAACAAACACTGCACCATGATGAATCAGAAGTTATTGATATTGCTCAGAACATCTACACACCAGAAATTGAACTCGACCGAAAGTTCATTGTGGTTGAGGTTAGGCAGTAGTGAAGTAAACAAGTTAAAAATTACATATATAACAACTTGCTGTAAACAAAGAATATATTTATTTTCATAACTTGTTAAAGAATTTTATACTTATATTGTGTGTGTGTGTGTATATATTCAACCAGGAACCTGAACAACCTGAAACCAAGGACATCGGCATAGTAAAAGAAGAACAAGCAAACCACCAATCACAAGAATCAAGCATGCAGACTGTCATTACAAGTTATACAACAGCAGAGGGACACGTCACATCAGAAAGCACCACAAAATTAACTGATGATGTCAACATCTATGAACAGAAAACAATAAACGCACGCTCAATAGAGGATTTAGAGAACAGGGATGCAAGTGAAATTACAGCAGAGCAAGTAAGACATACCAAACAATCGACTGATGGGGAGATTCCAAAGTCAGAAACCAAAGGTAATTAAGTTTTGAAATTTTAGAATCGAATTTGACTTAAAAACCAAAACCAAGAAATAAACACAATGGATATATTCATGGCAGGAAAAGGAAGATACGTGACTTTCTGTGAATAAAAAATTATTTAATCCACATAAAAATTAAAAAATTAGCGCCTTTAGATGAGAAAAACATTTTTATTCACTGCTATACATGGATGATAACATATACATAGTAATTCTGGGGCCCAATAAAGCAGCTTGCTGTGTCACTGGGACTATTTTAATTTTCAAAAGAACATAATGATGTATTAAATTAGTAAGATACACAAACTTGTGTAAATGATAACTTACAATATCTTATTTCTATAACAACAGGTGTGCCTGAAGATAAAGCCTTGCAAACAATACTTGACGATGTAACGGATGGAAATGAAGCAGTTGATCAGAGCCGTCAAGAGGCGAGACAGCCAGAACCAAAATTTACAGAAAAGTTTAACGAAGAGGTGCAGACAACACCATATGATACTGAGGAGACTTCAGAAATAAATGCCACTAATGATACTGAGAAACAAGAAAAGGTTCAGGCATCTCACACCAAGGAGAAACTAGGGATTGAGGATGATGGCATATTCTATCAAGAAGAAGCAAAAGGGATTGAAGAAGCAACAAAAATGCAGTTACTGGAGGAATTAGTCCAGACAACATTGCCCACCGTTGCCTCTGTCGAAGGTGATATTGATCAAATTTCGCAGCAACAAACATTGCATGATGATGAATCGGAAGCGATTGATAATGCCAAGAGCTGCATATCAGAAATTGAACCCGACAGAAAATCTACTGCTGTTGAGGTTAGGCAGTAATAAAGTAAACAAGTAAAGCATTACATATATATATATATATATATATATATCAGCTTGCTATTAAAAAAAATATCATTGATTTTCTTAACTGGTGATACAAATTTTATACTTATATAGTATATATTGAACCAGGAACCTGAACAACCTGAAACCAAGACCAACACCGGCATACCAATAGAAGAAGAAGCAGACCATCAATCAGAAGAATCAAGTGTGGAGAGTCTGATTACAAATTATATAACAGCAGAAGGACATGTGATATCAGAAAGCAGCACAAAATTAAGAGATGATGTCAACGTCAATCAACAGAAGAGTGTAGAATCAGGCTTGGTTGAGTTTTTAGAGAACAAGGATGCAGGTCATATCAGAGTAGAAGGAACATATTCCAAACAATTGACTGATGCAGAGATACAAAGTTCAGAAACAGAAGGTAATTATGTTTTGAAATTTTAGCCTCAAATTTTGTTTTCCAGACAAGATGCCTGTCAGAATCTCTAAAACCAGAAATATTTTAGCTGTAGAAAAATCTCACATGAATAATGACAGGTCCACAAGAGGAAGAAGTCCATTCAAAATTGCCTGCTGTAACTGTACAAGGTGAATCTGATCAAAACTTACAGCAACAAACACTTGATGATGATGAATCAGAAGCAATCAATAATGCCAAGAGATGCATACCAGAAAAAGAACTTGATAGAATGTCCACTGTTGTTGAGGTTAGGCAGTAGTGAAGTAAACAAGTAAATAGTTACATATGAATCAGACAGGAAAAGATGCTGTGAAAAGAAAAAATAATTTATTTTCTTAACTTGTTATACAAAACTTATATTGTATATATGCAAACAGGAACCTGAAACCAATGCCAATGTTGGCATAGTAAAAGAAGAACAATCAGACAACCAATCGCAAGGATCAAGCATGCAAAATATGATTGCAAATTATATAACAGCAGAAGGACATCTGGCATCAGAAAGCAATACAAAATTAAATTATGATGTGAATGAACAGAAGATAGTAGACTCACAGTCAGAAGAGAATTTAGAGAACAAGGATGCAAGTAAAATCACCACAGAGGAAGCAACAGATGCCAAACAATTGACTGATGTTGAGATACAAAAATTAGAAACCGATGGTAATTATGTTGTGAAATTTTAGCATTGAATTCAACTTGATAACCATAAACAAGAAACAAGCACAATGCTTATGGGGCCACATAATTACTATTTATACGTTATATGTGAATAAAACTTTTCGTGTAATCTAAAGACCCTAGTTTTTTATGTGGAATAAAGAATTTTTCTTTTCCTGGTATGAATTTCAAGTCGAATTATAAATAGTAATTCTGTGGCTCCATAAGCAGCTTGTTGTGGCACTGGGACTTTTTCAATCTTACAGGGAGCATATAGATGTACTAAAATAGTAATATATGCCTCTTTGGGTAAATGATTGCTTTCAATAACTCATCTATAACTATAGGTGTGCCTGAAAATAACGCCATGCAAACATTACCCAACATAGCATTGGTCAGAGTCGAAGAAGTTCACGATAGTAAGCAAGAAGAGATACAACGAGATGCAGAATTTTCAGTGACATTTACAAAAAAGATGCAGACAACACAATATGAGTTTGACGCAAAAAATGGCATTCCTGAGGTTTGAGCAGACTACAAGAAACTAAACTAGAAAAAAATAAGACAAATAATACCTTTCATTTTCACACTTGCGCAAGTGAATTATGTGTCCATCCACACTGGCACACAAAAAATTGTCACAGAATTCAACATCTTTAAGCTCTGACATAGTATTTGCTGAAACAGGCATATGGGGAAAAGGACGATACATGCCATCTCAATGCAGAAAACGAACAGAAATTAGAATCCCAACCAGTAGCACAGAACAAGGGGACTACATTCATAAATCATCCGTATCAGGATGGAGAGACTGCAGAAATGAACCCCACTAATGGTATTGAGGTAGAAAAGATTCCAGCAAATCATGCCAAGGAGAAACTAGTGATTGAGGATGATGGTAAATTCAATCAAGAAGAAGCAAAAGGGATCGAAGAAGCAACAAAAACACTGTTACTAAATACTGCAACAGAGAGTATGTGCTCAAAATTCACGATTTTTTATTACTTTTTAGTCAGTTTCATTTTGACCCAGTAAACTTTAGGCTTCCATTTCAAAAGTTCATTGTTTACTCAAATAACCTCAAGTTAACACTTTTTACTGAGAAACGGCATTTGGGGTTAAAATTTTGGAACGGAAGAAATAACTTACAGTAAGCAAAAATACTGTATGTTGGGGGCAGCATGATAAGGCATTAATGGTTACTGTAACAACTTTGTCCTAACTAGTAGAATGACATGGCAGTACTGTAGAAATTATGTTTTCAGCAAAATATGTCAATTGGAATCACTAAAAAAAGGAAATACATTAGCTATAGAAACATCTCACATATATAATTACAGGCCTAACAGAGGAAGAAGTCCAGGAAATATTGCCCACTCCTGCAATTGTCCAACGTGACACAAAGCAAATCATGCAACAACAAACACTTCACAATGATGAATCAGAAGCAATTGATAAGGAAAAGAGCTGCATACCAGAAAATGAACTTGACAGAAAGTTCATTGCTGTTGAGGTTAGGCAGTAGTTTTTTTTTTTTTTTTTGATGAGCAAAATTAATTTGTATTATAATAACAAAATTAGTACAAGTGGTACTGATATATATACATTGTTTTCATACTTTGTAAAGACCTATGGAGTCCTAATACAAGCTGTATTGAAAGAATTAAGCATCCATAGGTCTAGATTAAAGTAGACAACCCTCCACAAAAAGAACCTATAGATTAATCCCCTCATCATTACAAAACCCGACCCTTATATTGCTAGCCCATGAGTGGAAAGGGATATCAAATCCTTTTTCCATATTCTTGAACCATATCCAACAAAAAAATATTGCATCATCATCAGCTTTTGGCCGTTGAATCTTTCATTTGAGAAAACAATCTTGTTCCTATGAGGTTAGGCAGTAGTGAAGTAAACATGTAAATAATTACACATATATCCACTTGCAGTATACCAAAAAAAAAGGAAGAACGTTTATCTTCTTAACTGGGTATACAAAGTTTACACTTATATTGTAATGTTTAAACAGGAATCTGATCAACCTGAAACCAAGGCCAATGCTGGCATAGTAAAAGAAGAACAAGCAGACAACCAATCACAAGTATCAAGCATGCAGAGTGTGATTACAAACTATATAACAGCAGAAGGACATCTGGCATCAGAAAGCAGTACAAAATTAAGTTTTATGAATGAACAGAAGACAGTAGACGCGTCAGTAGAGAATTTAGAAATCAAGGATGCAAGTGAAATCACAGCAGAGGAAGCAACAGATGCCAAACAATTGACTGATGAGGAGATACAAAAATCAGAAACCGAAAGTAATTAAGTTTTGAAATTTTAGCATCATTTTTACTTGATATCCTAGAAAAAACACAACACTTTAGATGGAAGAACAATCTTTTTATACACATAAAAAAAAAATAGTGTTTTTAGATGGAATAAACAGTTTTATTCACTTATACACGTGGATGATTACAAATAGTAATTTCTTAAATCTTTTGAAACATATTCAGTTGTATACATTTAAACTAAAAATTGTGTTTGTTTGAAACAAACAAGTTGATTCAGCTAATATGTGGATGAATGATGATAGCATGTAAAGAATAATTCTTTGGCCACATAAAGTAGCTTGTTGTGGCAGTGGGACTTCTATAATTTTCAATAAAACTCATAGATGTACAAATAAGCAGTAGCATAGACAACCTTGTGTCAGTGATCGCATTCACTATTTCATTTGTATAATTATATGATAGGTGTGTATGAAGATAAGGCCCTGCAAACATTACCCAGTACAGCATCTGTCCGTATTGAAGTTGAGAAAAGCATTCAAGAGATACATACAGAAACAGAATTAGCAGTGACAGATACCAAAGAGGGGCAGATATCAGAAAATGAGTCTGAGGCAAAAAAGGAAGTTTCTGAGGTTTGAGCATACTACAAACAAAATTAACTAGAAAACAAAAGATATCTCCTTGCACTTTCACACTTGCATGTGTTAGTTATGTGTTCCTGACATTAAAATGTTATTCTCTTGGCTTACATCTTTATGTTCTGATGCAGTATATGTTAAAAAAGGCTTTTGATCTGCACAAAGTGGCATGCCAGACCGGTGCAGAAAATGAACTGAAAGCTGAATTCCTATCTGAAGAGCGGAGCCAGGAAACTATAGTTACAAAGCATCCAAATTTGGAAGGAGAGAGCATAGAGATAAACCCAACAAGTGAAACTGAAGAACATGAACAGGTACCAGCATCACACACCGGAGAGAAATTAGAGATCAACGATGATGGGAATTTCATACAAGAGGAAGAAAAAGAGATGGAAAAAGAAACTGAAAGGCAGTTGCTTAAAACTGCAACAGAAAGTATGTTTTCATAATTCACCAACATCTTATTACTTTTAGTGAATTTCGATTTGGCCTTAGAAACCCAACTATATGTTTCCTAAATTAGAAGTTCATTAATTTTTCAAAGCCCTTAAAATAAAAAACTTTAATAACAATAAAATCACATTGAGACTTTTCAATTTCTAAAGAAAAGAAAGAACTTAAACTAAACATCATTACTGTATGTGAATGAAAGCATTATAAACTATTATTAATAACTTAGTCTTTAGCAGTGGCATGTTGTGGCAGTAGGCAGTTGGTTTGCACAACAGGATATATAATTATTTATTAGACATACTACCGAAGAACTAATGTAGCCAATTTTAGGAGGATGATAGCAAAGAAATATCTTACATGTCTAATAACAGGTGTACCAGAAGATGAAGTCCAGACAACCCTGCCAACATCAACAATTGTTAAAGGTGAGACAGTTGAAGGAATTGTTCAGGAACAAACACTCGAGGAAGAGAAATCAGCAGCAATAGATAACAATAGTGGCAGACCAGAAAATAAACTTGAGGGAATGGCTAATGTTGTTGAGGTTAGTCAGTAATGAAGTTAAAAAAGAAGATAACTGTGTACATAATTTCATGGCATTTCACACTCATAAATTGGTCATGCTTAGGCATCCATGCAAACTGTTGTTATGTACGAAAAATAACATCTCATTGATTTGCTAATAGATATAGTACAAAAACATAAGTGGGCAAGGCCCAATAAGCACAAAACAGAAACTAGAACACACAAACTCTAGCACAAACAATCAATTATTTATTTTCTTCATTTCTATTACAATTTTGATTCTGATACTGCATATGTTAAAACAGACAATTGATCAACATGAATCCATGGCCAAGGTCAGCACTGAAAATGAAGAACATGCCAACCGCCATTCTGAACAGTCTAGCATGGAGAATGTAATTACAAAGCATATCAATTCAGAAGGAATGGTAACAACAGAAAACAGTACAAAATCAAGTTATAATGTGGAAGAACTGGAAAAGGTTCTAGACTCAAACTCCATAGAAAATTCAGAAATGAAGGATGGTAGAAAAATCTTGTCAGAGGAAGCATCTAATATGAAAGAAGCCACTGGTATGGAGTTACAGAAGCCTGAAATAGAAAGTAATGTTGATAATTCAGCAACTTTCAGTTTTATCTTTACCCAATTTAATATTTCATCCGAGAAACAAATATACTAAAATTAAGGTTCCCAAAAAAAAAAACATATTCTAATTGGTATTGTGAATCATTTGAAACTGACTTAACTGAGTTCTTTGGCCAAGTCTAACTTTAGGAAACTTTTGTGTTCTGAAGAAAGGAATTACTTGAGCCAAGTTTATGGGGTAGATAGCATGTAGACAGTCATAGTTTGGCCTCAAAAGCGGCTTCTTTAGCAGTGAAAGTTTGAGTTTGAAGAAAACATATAAATATACTTAAAGCATAAACTATATTAGCCAATCTGGTGTGGAAGATTGAATTTAACATTTTATCCGTATAATGACAGATGCACCTGAGGATAAAGCCATCTCAACTTTGCCTGAGATAGTTGAGGAAAGCATTCAAGAAGTAATACAAAAGGAAGCTGAATCAGAAGTGATCGATACCAAAGAGGAGCAGAGACCAGGAAATGATTTTGTAAAGAACATGGAAGTTCTCGAGGTTTGCCTGCACTACCACAAAATAAACTACATAATGATATATACCACATTGCATATTCACACTTGCACATCTTAATTCCGTGTCTGTGTAGGCAACCAAATATTCATTCTCCCAATGTACAATATCTTTGAGTTCTGATGCAGTTTATGTTAAATTAGGGATTTGATTTACACAAAGCGCAAGGCAACACCACTCTGGAAAATGAAATGAAAGCAGAAGTCCAGTCTGAAGCAAAGAGCCGGGAGATCATTATCGAGCATCAAAATTTGCTGGAGACTGCAGAAATAAGTCCAAGAAATGATACTAAAGAACCTGAAAAGGAACATAAAGTCACCACAGGTATCTCTGAATCAGTATCTGCAGATACCACAGAGCAAACAGACACAGGAAAACCGGAAACTCCAGAGGCCGAAATCACTCAACCAGGCATCACAAAAGAAGACGAAGCAGGAGACGAATTCGAAAAAATAAGCCCATCATCTAGTGTGAGTGTGATATCCAGAGACTCTCAAGACACCGACACGAAAGTTTCACACAAAAAATCTCATGGCATCCTATCAGGTGTAGGGTCAAAGGTGAAGCACTCAATTTCCAAAGTGAAGAAGGCCATTACAGGCAAGTCTTCACACCCCAAGACACCACCATCATCAAAATAAAAAAAAAGTGACCCATTAGACAACTACATACATGCTGCTTTTGTAAATAGATAGAATACACAGATGCTTGAGCTTTTTGGAGGGCTTGTTTCTTTTGTTGAGGAATTGGATTGATTTGTTTCATTGATGTATTGCTTGGTTTGTTATGAAAATTTATCTTAAGGGGGGTCTATTATTCTCCTAACTCAGTGTAATGTATTCATATTCTCTTTGTTTTAATGAAATTGTTATAGACATAAGCACAAGTAGTTGGTGATTGAAAACATAGGGAAAGGGTAAAGTAAAGTAATTTCAAGTTTGTAGTAACAACGGTTTGAAGACAAGAATAATGAGATAGTCATTGCTATAGGGACACATGAAATGAATCATTATACACCAAAAATCCATGGAAAGAACAAAGAAAAGCGACGAAATTCCAGTTCGAACTTGGCTTTATCGAGAATCAAAAGGAAAAGCGAGGATTGAAGAAATGAAGTGTATATACCTGAGCCAGGACAGGACACTACGTGCACGTGCAACACTTTTTAGCCTATGCGAATCAATGGTGGGTCAAGGGCAGGGCAGGAAATGCGAGGGTTTTCGCTGGCGCCAATGAAGGTGGCGTATGAATGTGTTTTTCGTTTTTTTTTTATTATTATTATTTAAAGGCCAGAGAGTTATGGATAGATTATAAGAATATTTTAACATAAAAAAATAAAAAAAATTATGTGAATTTTAATGTTCCTTTAAAAGAGAGAGAAAGATGATAAAAATTGAGTGAAATAAATAATAAAAATTTGTGAATTTTATTTAGAATTTTTATTTATTTAAAGACTTAAAGAGTTATGGATAGGTTCTATTAAGATTTTAAAAAATTATTTTAATATAAAAAATTATGTAAATTTTAATTCTCCTTCAATAGAGAGAAAGATGAAGAAGAATGAGTAAAATAAACAGTAAAAATTTGTAGAACCCACATTTTTATTTCAAAATTTTGAGTTTTTTTTGTTTTTCTCTCTACCAAGCATTTTGTAAGAATATAATAATGTTTAAGATTCTTTAAAAGATTTTATGATTAAGACTTGATAATTTAAATTTTAATGGATTTATAACATAAATTCATAAAATTTGTAAAGACTATGGATTATAAGATTTGAAAGCACCTATCAATTTTTAAAAAACATTCAAATTTTAACAAACAAAATATAAAGTTTGGATGAAGAAAAATAAAATCAATTCAATTTTTAATCCTTTAATAGTTAATTCATTTTAAAACTATATTCTCTTATATGGCGTTCCTCCACATGAAACCTATAATGGGTGATATAGGGATTAATAATCAAATGGAGGATGTGCTGACTAATTAATGGAGTTATATATGGAAGAAGTACCGAAGGAGGATACAAATCTGAAGGACAAGCAGATGGACGGGCTAGTAATCTCGTTATCTGATGTAGAATCACTGAGATGGGCATCACCATGGCTTAACACTTTGGTGATGAATGTGTTGAATAAGTGAGTGAGCTTTCGAACCTTGGAAGCGAAACTGCAGCGAAGCTGGACACGGAATAGGTCGATACAAATCATTGATTTACATGAAGGATTCTATCAAGTGGTGTTTAGTAATCATGGATGGTGGCGGATCACTACTTGATTGCATGTCCAACGATTGCGGCCTTTCTTCCTAATGCATGCGAAAAAAACTAAGAAGATAGCAGTTTGGATCAGAATTCAGCGTCTCCCAATTGAAATTTATAATGATATCTTCTTATAAAGAATATTCCTTAAGGTGGATAAGCTGACATCTATTCACTCTAGTGGAAAATTTGTCAGGATATGTGTTGAAATAGAACTAGAAAAGCCTCTTATATCTCATACCTATGTGAGGAGTTACAAGTTGAACATGGAGTATGAAGGGCTCCATTCTATTTCCTTTAGATGTGGCAGAGTTGGTCACAAGCGAGATCAATGCTCAAAACTTATGAGCATTCCAAAGGATGCATAGGGGGAGTTATTGCCGACAACCGTAGTAGCAACGGAGACAGTTCAACTAGAGGCCAATATTGGATCAAGGGCTGATGTTAGTTTAGCCATACAATTAATGCACCATCAATTACGAAAAGCCACAATAATGGGAATAATGATGATCATGACCATTATGGTAGGTGGATGATTGTCCAACATAACAATAGGGGGAAAAAGGCAGTTACTGGCAAAGTTAAGGAGGATATATCTGCAGCAAATAAAATGAAAATCAATAATAGTATTTATGTTACGATATCAGACAAAAATACTCTCATTGGAACAAATATTGGATCCAAGTTTGAGCATAAAGAACGTGGGGGACCTCATGTAAATAATATATGGGAATGGAATTGGAAAAGATTATCCTAAGAAGGATATGGGGACATCGAAGCATCCATCCAACGTGGCCAAAGATGACCCAAAAGTGGTGCATGCAATTCAACCACGTGTGCGTAACTTGAATGGAAAAAATCCAGAGGTAGCTAAAGGTAGGGACCTTCGTATAGGGGGTAAAGCAACTTTTAAAAAACAAAGCCAAAAGTGGTACATACAATTCAACCACGTGTGCCATTTTTATTTTTTCATTTTCTTGGTCATTTTGTTCTTTTTAATTCTCTTATTTTTCAGTCTCGGTTTGAAGGCTTCTCCCTCACCGCCATTGCCTTTGCCACTGTGATCGCCAAAATTCAACACCTGTCATCCATTTCTAGTACAGTTCATTTTGACCTTAAATGTACTATGGTTAATGTATATTTGATTGCTTTTTTTTTTTTTTGGAAAAACATTAGAAATTTTTTATCTTGTTTTGATGAGGAAAAATTGGCTATTTGATAGTTAGGAATGAATATTTTTTGGAAGACTTGATTGATGTCATGTATTTATATTTTATGTAAAATTAATTATTTGATGAGTTTATTGATAATTCTTTATGTTGAAGATGTAATATTCCAAATTTATGGACATTGTAATAAATAATACAGAGACTCATTTTAGGGAATAGTCTTTATATTCAATGGTTAAAGGATATCATGTTGCATTATTAATAAAAAGTTGTCTTTTATTAAGATTTGACAAGAATATGATTATATGATAGAGAGAGAGAACAAGAAAGAAAGGAAGATAGAAAGGAAGATAGGAAGAAGGAGGGGAAGAAGGAAGAAGAGGAAGATGAGAGAAATAAAGTAGAGATGAGAGACCTAATGTTTGAAGTTTAGATCCAAGACTCCAAGTATGAGTGCTTTCCCTTTTTCCGTTTCTCTTGAGTTATTCATTAAGTTTTTCTTGATAATTCCCTGGTCTTATTTTTGTACAATATTCATTGGGTTTGAGGATGTTGAGTCATAAGATGAATTAAAACCTTCAATAATATTGATTAAATGAAAATAATTACAAAGTTTAAAAGTTGTATCTTATATGTCATCAAATTTGTATTTGTATATGATAGTTTAAATGGAAGCAAACATATGCTAAGTTTTGGTAAGCATTTACAACTTTGTTTAATGTTTTATGTTTGAGATTTATTTTGCAGAGAATGTCTTGGATTGTCTCATATGATATGTCTAAGGCCAAAGAAGTAAGAAAACAATCAAAAGATCAACCTTTTTCTCTTTCTTAAAAGACATGCATGTTACACTTGTGGGCAAAACCTACTTTGAGAAAAATCAGCTTGACCTTTGCTAAAGTGTGTGACTCAAGAAAGCTAAAAAGAGTGGTATTTTAACATGGATTGGATGTGCATCTAATACTCGCATTGAATGCACCACCAGATACATCTTCATATGTAAGCTCACAATGAAGAAAATTAAAGATTATTTAGACACAACATGGTGGTGATGATCATAGCAACGATAATAACGACGAAGGTGGTGGCAATCGATGGTGATGGTGATCAGGGTGGTGGCATGATTTATGTTGCTTCAGGGATAAAAAGATATCTAAAACTAAATTAATAAAATATTGCTTAAAATAAATAATATCTCAATAAAAATTAAATAATTAAGTTGATTTTATTATCACTTAAAAATTAGTATTAAATAAGTATTAACTAAAATTAGTATTAGTATTAAAAATTAGTATTAAATAAGTATTAACTAAAATCAACTATAATAACTTCATCAATTATTTTACAACTTAATAAGCTATAAAATTAGTTTTAAGTAAAATTATAATAATTTTAAATAGTTTTAATTATTTAAAAAAATACATATATCAAAGTTTACTTTAAACCTAAATATATTATTGCGTCGGTGTTGTGTCAAGGATTCTGCTTGCCAATAAATGAGCAAGTGATCATCAATAATAGAAACCAAACAGTAAAGCTTTCTTTAATAAGTTCACCAATTCAACTCAATTATTGAGGTTAACAGTAAGGACGGAGATTTATTTGCATGGGATATCTTATCATATCTTTACGAAATGAATATGAATCCTTAAATGCGTGCCCTACAAAAAGATGGAACGGAGAAGGTGAAAACCTAATCGAGTATCTGCCACGCTAGCTACAATCTCATAAAATAATTATAATTGTTCTTTATTCTTCTTCTGTCATGTTTTGCATGTCATGTTTGCTTGGATTTCCATCAGTCCTTGTTATGGTTGCAGTGGAGAACTATGGCTTCATGTTTTGCATAGTAGGTATGTACAATGGGAATGCAAGACTCGTACCATTATATACACATATGTTACAAATAATTTCTATTTTGTTTCACTAATAAAAGATTATCAAACTCAAAAAATTACATAAATTTGTTACATAATAAAAAAATATTAAAAAACTTATTAATTATGTACACCATCAACAAAATACTCTTAACACAACAATAATTTAATATTTTAACTTATAATAAAACCAAATGGTAAATCACAATAATAAAATGTAATAACACATTAATACTAAAAATAAGATCAAAATATATAAATGATTAAATTAGACATAAATTAGTAATAACATATAAGTTATTAAAATGAAAATATTTTAAAAATGAATTGATTTTTTCAAATTTTTGAGTCATAATAGAATATTATCGTGAGATCTATCAAGAATAAAAATTATAGTTGATTTTAAACTCTTTAACCTCACTTGACTTGACTTGAGAATTTATGTGAGTTCATGAGAATTTATTGAGTTTATCCAAAAAAATATTATTAGAGAATTGAGTCATTTTATCTAAGTAAACTCACAAAATCTTAAAAGTTTTAAAATTAACCCGAGAGTTTAATGATATCCTAATGATCCCATTACTCATATATGTAACATGTTTTAGCCAATGATTTTATATCCCAAGAGACTGTATTTACTTTTTAATTGAAGTAGTGATGATTTGTTTGTTATTTTGTAACTTCCTTAAGGTAAAGTCTGTCGTTTAAATAGAGTTTACGAGAAATTTTTCAAAATTTATTTGGCCTTATCTTATTAACTTGAATATATTTTTAATTTATAAAAATGTTATTTTTAATTTAGTTCGTATTTAAATTTAATTTATTTTTGTACATAAATATAACAAAACAGTACGTAATTGTTGTAATTTTAAAAAGACTACAAAGAAATAAAATTTGCATATATAGGGTTTAGTTTTAATATTTTTAGGAGTTCAAAACTAATTTAAACCTATCTTAATATATAAACACTACTACTTTAAAAAATTAAGTGTTTAGTTAAATTTATGAAACTAACTACAGTGGCTAACTTATAATATCTTTGATTATTTTATATAAAAATAAACTTATAAAATTAATTATCTATATGATATTTCCCTTTTCAGCTTATTTTATCAAAATAAACTTGTTATATTAAGGTCCTTTTTGGGATGATTTTTAGAAGTAAATTTCAAAACTTTTAAAAACAACAATTAATTTTTAAAAATTAGTTTTAATTTTTCACTAATTTTTAGTTTTAAAATAAAATTGTTTTAAAACTTTCCTATCCTATTAAAATTAATTTAAATTTTGAAAATTACATTTCAAAACGAAAAAAAAAAACTCTTAATCACTCCAAACGGATTCTAAGTATTTATGACATATGCTCCTTGATGATAAACTCTTATTAAATATAGTTGTTTAATTAACTATTTACCGAAATATATCTTAAATAAATTTGGACTAACTTATAGATATATAAAGTTGCTTACCATAGATTCTCATGATAACTCCGGCCTTATCGATGGGTCCCGTGCATGATTATGAAAGCAAATATGAGAGAATAAATCGAATTCGGGCACATAAGAGCATTACGTAAGGCATCAAGTCTCGGTATTTTTTTACAATGATGACAATGAAGTTTAATTTGAGCCAAATACTGCATGTAAATTACTTATACTCTCATTATTAGTACTAATATAATCATAGTAATTCTTTTAAAATGTCAGAACATTTTTAAATTTTACAAAACCGTTTATATTATTATTTTTTACTTTTACTTTTAATTACGAAAGTTTCACCTTATTTTTTAAAAAAAAATAGTCATTTTTATCCCTTAATGTGTAATTATTGATAAATGCATCCCTGAAAGATAAAAATATAAAATTTAATCCCCGAAAATGTAGAAAGCACAATAAATATATTTGGCTGCTAACTTTCGTTGGTTATCATTAATAAAATAATCTACGTGACACAGATGGACGAATTTATTACTGAAATGATTGACAACTCATGCTGATTAGATTGGATGAAAATATTAGTAAGATATCATTTTTGGACATAAATGTAAGTAATTTTTGTTGGATAAAAAAATGTCAATATTTTTTATTGGAAAAAAATATCAGTAATTTATTTTGGACCTAAATGTCAATACGTTCCATTGAATCAAAATGTCAATAAGTTATCATTATTGGACGAAAATGTCAGTCATTTTTTATTGAACCTAAATATTAGTATGTTTCTATTGAACCAATTTGTTAGACCCAAAATTTCATTTCATTGAAGGGTAAAATATAATTTTAAGACAAAATTTTGCCATTTTTTTTATCCTTACTAACATAACATTACATTAATCACTTAAAAAAATATATTGACAAACATAATTTAAAACAAACATAATAATATATAATGATAATATTAATTATTAACCATAATTTGTCTATCACAATAAAAAATATCCAAAATAAATATTGTATCAGTTTATCAAAATAAACATTGTAACAATGCACTAATTATTACAAATTTTTTCAAATTATAATAATTAGTCACAATCTACTATAAATAAAAGATAAATATATCTTATATTTCACTTCTTCGAATCTTGACTATTTTATTAACGGTGATGAACAAAAGTTAACGTCTGGATATATTTGTTGCACTTTTTATACTTTCGGAAACTAAATTTTGTATTTTTATCTGTCATGGACGTATTTGTCAATGAAGTGAGAAGACGAAAAGTCAAGAAAATACTATATGACAAATATGCCCCTATGTTGACAATTAGAAATGATCACATTAACAATCATTTCAGTGACAATTCATTTTTATTAACAGCCGGATATATTTATCGTACTTTTTACATTATTGTGAACTAAATTTTGTATTTTCATCTTTCAGAGACATATTTATCAACGAATTACACATTCAAGGACAAAAGTGGCTACTTACCCTTATTTTTACTTTATATTCTATTTTTTTAAAAGCTTATATTGAAAACTATAAACTGCAAAATGAAAAAAAAAATATTTTTACTATTTTATGTCCAAACTTTAAAAAGAACCATAAATAAGTTAAAAACAACGTGGCATTTTTATAAAAGTTTATTTTCTCTACTATCAATTAATTATAAATCACTCTACAAATACTTTTTAAAATAATTATCATCTATAACTATTAATAAAGACAATATTAAATTACAATTTTGGTTACCCTATTTCTAAATCAAGACATTTAATCCTTTTATTTTTCAGAATAATCAAGCAATGATTATGATGTGTCATATTGATGCTGACGCAAAACTTATGTAGACTATTGACATAATTCTTATCTGAAAAAATATTAAATAAACTTAAAAATAAAAAGTGTCTTAATAAAAATAAAATTCATGACCCTTTATTTATAGACAAGATAATAAATTACCAATCAACTTGCTTAATTTAGTTAATTATATTAACATTATTTTCTATGTATCATTAGTCAATAGTTATTATTTTTTTAAAATGATCAAAATTTATAAATTAAAAAATATTTAATACATAAATCTTTTAAATTATAATTTATTATAATTAAACTACCAAACTTATGATTGGACAATGACAGTGCAAAAAACATTTACACTATAGATATATTTTAATTATTTTCTGTTTTATAATTAAAATAGAAATAAAAAATAAAAGTACAATATATTTTCTCAAATAATATAATCTGAAATTTTTTTATAGTTTTTTCTAATTTGGCTTTGATTTATTATAGAGACTTTATTTCTTCATCTCTCAGTTTCTAGAGGTATCAAATATGTGATCTTCCCATTAGTAGCATAATATTTACCGAGTTAATAGGTCAATTATGTTAACAAATAATTAACGTCGTTATATGTAATACCAAAATTTCTAATGTAAATTTAAAACACATATAAATTTACATAATAAATTTGTTAACAATTAATTTTAATTTAATAATGTATTTTTTTATATATATAAATTTTAAATAAAAATGATATGTTTAAATAAAAATCATATTTTTAATAAAAAAATTATGTAAAAAAATACATTATTAGATCAAAATTAATTATTACAAAATTAACTATGTAAAAAAATTATTTTTAGTGTTACATATAGTGACATTAATTATTTTTTAATATAATTCATTTATTATTTAGTTCTGTTAGTTAGAGCGTTGTACTAATAGTGCAAAGATCACAAGTTTGACCCCTGTATGGGCCTATGCAATCCGTGTGTGTGTGCAGGTGTGTGTGTGTTAGCCAGCTAGTTTTTAGGATGTTGTCCAAAGGAAGAGTTGTCTTCTTATATCTAAGTTGTGCTTCTTTGTACCATTCATGTTGAAGGTTTAATATAAATATGTTAGAGTATTTCTTGTACTTTATTTAATGAATTTGCTTAAAAGAATGATTGCAAAGTCAAATATGATAGAATTTTGGTTAAATTATTTTTTAGTCATCTAATTTATTATTTAGGTTTAGTTTAGTCCTCAATTTTTTTATTCATTTTGGTCCTCTAATTTTTAAAATCGATTTATTTTTCTGAGAAATGTGCATTTTGTGATGATTTAAAATCACTTAGTGACAGTTTTGAATTACCACAAAATGCGATTTCTTACAATTTAGATGAAAAGTCTAAATTGAATCGATTTAAAAATTTAGAGGACTAAATTTAAAAAAAAAAAAATCAAAGGACCAAATTAAGTATAAAAAATAAATTAGAGGATTAAAAAATTAATTTAACCTAGAATTTTTCTATAAATTCTTGTGGCCTATAATTAATTAATATATTTTATTTTATAAAAAAGGGATAATATGATGATTCATTTGATGATATTTAAGTCTACTAATAATATAATTAATGATAATGAGCTTTAGACAATTAATACTAGTTAGTGTAGGAGACAACATGGATCTAGCTATTAAACTCATAATGGGAGGTGTGTAGGATTAATAAATAACCTGATTAGCTAGATTTCCTTTGCCATCATAATATTTCAATTGCTCTTTAGGGTTTCGTCCATTGAAAACCCTAATATCTAGATCATGTGATTAGGTGAAGAAAAATTTAGGGTGTATTTGATTTGCATTTTCATTTTCTGAAAACTATTTTCATTTTCAAAAGATTAGAATTCTGAAAACAAATTTGGTTTGACTTCTTGTTTTCTGTTTCTAGGAAATAAAAATACTAAAAATTTATGATATATTAACTTTTTGTCTTTTTTATATTTTTAGATTTGCTTAAAATTACATTCCTTGTCATCGCATTTTCATTTTACTCAAAATGAAGTTTTTGTTTTGAACTGAAAACGAAATTTTATTATTTTTATTTTCTGATTGTATCCTGTTTTTATTTTCATTGAAAATGTTTTCAAAAATCCAACCAAACACATTTTTATCACTATTTTTTGTTTTCACTGAAAATGAAAACAAAAAAAAATCAAACCAAACTCCCCCTTAATTTTCCATTTCAAGGATCCGTACAATGCAAACAATTATGTACATACAATTGTCTTCAACAAGTAACTTTAATCGGTGTTGTAAATTCATATAAAAGTATGCTATTTTTGGAATTATTTTTCTTACAAACCTTTCATTGGCCTAAATTTGAGCAATAATTGTTAAGACAAAAAATAATTGCATTTAATATATATATATATATATGTGTGTGTGACCCTTCTAAAACAAGGAATCGATATATATAAAATAAAAACAGCGATATATTTATCATTAGTCTAAATTAAAATATCTTACAAACTTAATTTCCTTAAAATTAGTGGTAAATATACCTTCAATTTCATATTTTAAACATTATTTCATGCAATTTAGGAAGTTAAATCTGTAATATAACACTACCTCATAGGTTAAATAAATTGTAAATGCACTTCATTAAAAGCTTTATGCTTAATTCATTAAAAAAAATCATAAGAAAGTAATAAAAAGGAAGAGTTCGATAAACAATTGACAAAGTCTTGATAAAGTAAAAGTTGGTATCCAAACTTTTTTTTTTTGTGAACAAAAGGGGCTAGGCCCCAATGTATGCAAACATTTTTAATCACGAAGAAAGTAACCAAATAATCTTGTAAGAAATGAAAATTATGAGTAATTTTATTTTCTTCTAATCTTTTGCCATGATATTTAATAATTACTATTGTAAGGTCATTTTTAATGCGACATCTACTACTAAATGAAATGGGTTTCTGTGTATTTCTAAATATTTAACTAAATGAGTTTTTCGAGTATTTCATATGCATTGATTTGACACCTCCATTTGATATTGATGGCATCCAAAACCTCACATACAATTTATACCAATAATTTAGCCATTTTTTTCGTTTTTAATTAAAAACAATACATCAACAAAGAATTAACAATTACAATAAAAACATTCTCCTGTAAAGGAGGGAAAAAAATACTTTTTTTCCGAAATTATATTTCTAATTTAAAAGAATTAGAAAAGAGACATGCGATTTTAATTCACTCCCTCGTACTATGTTACACTTTTAAGTAAAAGCTTTGTCAATTTTCTCAATTACGTACTAATGTGTACGCCTGAGTTTTATGACTTTGAATTTTATATGAATAAGATGGATTTTACGTATATACCCATATATACATTATTATATATATATATATATTAAGATTTAAATATAATTAAGTTTAGTTTTTATATTTAAAAAAATTATTTTTAACCTAATATTCTTTTTTTTAAGATTTTAGTTTCTAAGATGTACTATTTATAGTTTTATTTTGTTTAGGTTTAGGCTTCTTTATTATAACAACTTTTGGTCATGATAATCCTTAATTTGAACAATATATGTGGCATATTATTGGTCATAACTCATAAGGCACACAATTTATATATATATGCTTCTTAATTATATTTTTTTAAAGGATGTATGGAGAAACAAACTATTCATTTTTCAATATTAATTAAGGGAATACAAAAGCCGAGTTAAATTAATATTTAACAGACATACTAGAATGAAAAGTAAGGTAAGATATGCGTTTTTTATGCTTTATTTAAAATACAACCAAAAACAACAAAGTAGAATATTGAAGAGATCAAAATAAAACTAACCTTCTATTGTATATTACACCTGCGTAACAAATCCTGCTACTACTCTTTTCTTTTATACGGTGGCTCACTTTCTCTCCGATTCCTCAACTTTAATGGCAAATAAATATATATGAGGAACTACTTAAATTAATGCGGTGATCAAAACATAAACCGTTGCTTAAGGAGAGGGAGAATCTGGTTTGCATTCAACTGCCACAAATAAACTGGTTCTAAATACATAGCTATATATGATATCCAAGAATTTATAGACTTGTTAGCGGGACAGATTATTACAGTTAACCTTGGCTACAGTGTTGGGTATATTATTGTAAAGGTTGTGTCATAGTCAATCCTTTTCACTTGTAGCCCCATTTATTGCACTTGTCTTTCGCTTTCTTTTCCACTCTCTCACTGGAAAATGCTCTTTTTCCTCCTATACTACTCTTTGTTGTTGCTTATCTAGTTGTCATTGTATTTGCGGGTTTTTCTCAACTTGTCCTGCAAGTAACTAGGGTTTTCCGTTTTCTCTCTGAACTCTCACATCCAATAGTGAATTCCCAAGACTTCTATCCCGGTGCTTGTAGACTTCTTTTTCACCACCATTATTAAAGAATAGATCTTGAAAGACCCTTCTGCAAGAGAGGAAAAAATAAAATAAAAGGTATTGATCTAAATTACAATATCGTTTGTTCAATTAAACCTAGCTAGCTGTACAAGGTATAGTGAGTTTTTTTTTCCCACAATTATGTGTTTCTTTTTCTTCTTTTTGATTGGTAGTGTTTGCATGTTTGTTTGCCTAATAAATTTATGTTCATAAGGCTTGATCCAGGGTTTTGGTTGTTTTTGGAATGAAATTCTGGGTGTGAATGATGTATCGTGCTACTGAAAGAGTTGAAAATTGAGAAAAATTTTCCACATGTCATATCCACCAATAAACTCAAAAAGATTCCTGGTAGGTGTGCACCTTTTCTTTTAGCCCCCTCCAACTGAAAATCACAGAAGGCTAGACCTAAGGAGAGATGAGAGACAGGGAGAGAAATTCAGGGAAGAAATTTATTAGTCTGAGATGATCAAGAAATCAAGCATATACCACAATTAATAATACTGTCGTTTCACATGTAGAAACATATGCTATATTTATATATTTTGCTTTATTTTCTCCCCCATCCTTCTGTGTCAGGAAAATAAAATTGAGAAAAAAAAGGGTTCTGGGTAGTATAGTCAGAAAAATCTATAAATAGGAGCTCTTCTTTTCTTTATTTTCCCGATCCACTCGTTCAATAGTGGACTTTGATTCAACATAAAGACGGCTTAGGGATAAAAAAGTTAGAGAAGTTTGAACAGTGGTAGAAAATGTTGTTACCAAAAAAGGAAGTAGCAGGATGTGTTTTAGGCAACTAAAGTCTCCCTAACCCTAGTTTTTATAAATGTTCATCCTAGTCTGGAGATTAAATTCAGATTCCATATGACCACTATACAATTAATTAAGCCCGCTTAGCTTTAAACCATTCTCAAGAAATGGATATACTGGTCTTTTGGTGTTTTTTCTTCATAGTTTTATTTACTTCCAATTTAAACTTATATTCATGAGGTGCATAATATCTACAGGATTCTCTTTTTTACAATATTCAGAACGTAATCAATTATATTGTACTGTATCTTGATTTACATGTTAGCTTAAACATTTTGTACTCATGAACTAATTAAAGTAACTTTCGTACTCTCTTCAATGAATTATTTCCTTGTTGCTGATACAAAAATTAAAGACTATAATCAATCATAAGTACTTATTCCAATATCTGAGAGTATCTCACCAATTTGTTTAAACTTATTTGTTGAAAAAAAAATATTTATTTTAATAAAAGAGGCCACTTTTGATTTTATTGTACGTGTTTGATTCTTAATTGGTATAAGTGCAGTGAAGATCATGGCCTCATCTAGCTACTCTAACTCTCGATCCAATGAATTATTTCCTAGTTGCTGCTATAAAAATTAAAGACTATAATCAATCATAAGTACTTATTCCAACGTTTCTGAGAGTATCGCGTCAATTTATTTAAATATTTATTGAAAAAAAATACTTATTTTAGTTGTACGTGTTTGATTCTTAATTGGCATTACTGCAGTGAAGATCATGGCCTCATCTAGCTACTCTAACTCTCCCTGTGCTGCCTGCAAGTTCCTGAGAAGGAAATGCATGCCGGATTGCATTTTCGCGCCATATTTCCCACCAGAAGAGCCTCAGAAATTCGCCAATGTGCACAAGATATTCGGTGCAAGCAACGTGAGCAAGCTTCTGAATGAGGTGCAGCCTCATCAGAGAGAGGATGCAGTGAATTCTCTGGCCTATGAAGCCGAGGCAAGGATAAAGGATCCAGTTTATGGGTGTGTTGGGGCAATCTCAGTGCTCCAAAGGCAAGTGATTAGGCTCCAGAAGGAACTTGATGCCACAAGTGCTGATTTGATTCGTTATACTTGCAATGAAATGCCAACTACTACTCAAGATGGTAGAAGGATTATTGGTGAAGGGGGTGGTTCTTCTCTTGGTCAATCTTCTGGTTACTATTACCCTTCTCCTTGGAACAATGATACACTTGGAGATGGTTATCACAGAGGTGACAATATATAATATAGTATATATGTGATTTTAATTTCAACCTTGTTAAGTATGAAATGAAATTTATCCTACTATTAGTTAAGGAGTTATAAATATATCCCTTTAGGGTTTCTTAATTATTGTATAGTATTTGAGATGAAGGGGTGGTATAGTCATAGTGTGGTGGGTCGGGGGGGATGTGAATAAATATTGTGTGTAGTAATTGTGAGGGTGCCCTTCATATTTCATAAAATGAAGTGTCTCTTGTTATAAATGTAACTGAACTTGTACGTCTCTAATTAGCAGTCTCATAAATGAAAATTTCGTTTCATAACAAAACTCAATTGTCTGGTGATTTCTCGTAGGAAGGGAAATTGTATTTGTTCATATTAATAAATGATTTTCTCATGTCACAAACATATAACATACTTATATATAATATTGTGTTACACGTACTACTCCTTAAGCTCTAACAATAATAATAAGTCATTCTTACAAATATTGGATCAATCTCCATACAAATACTATAAAAACAATATGCTCGAATCAAGACAACATAAAATTTACCCTGTAACATCCAAATAGAAAAAAGAAATAAACGATTAAAATGTTTTACTATTTCCGAATTCCGAATTACTTTGCAACACATATATTAATTATATATATGCTCATCTTTGAGACCACCAAATTCCCACTATATTTTTTCCCTTTTCTTTTTGATAAGAAACCTAACTAATAAAGATATTCGAAGTGGCCCCCACGTATAGCACTCCAAACTGACTATCATTATAAATTGTAAGAAATTGGTAGCTAAACAAAATCATATTATTGGTCTATTTTTTTTTTACTAAAATTAGTCAAGTATTTTGATACCAACTGGGTAGGGTCTAACAGAAGAAATTAACCCCTTTATAATATGATAAATCAAATTTAATTAAATTTTCGTTTGAAAAATATTCATTTTTATTTTCCGACCATATTTCAAACATGCTTAATTTCGAAGAAGATTAATACTGTAGAAAACAAAAACAAAAAAAACTATTCATTTGGATCTTCTATATATAATAATAATAAAAAAAACTAGTTGGAACCTACCTTTTCGCATGAACTTCCTCTTTCTATGTACTATCACTTAGATATTATGGAGTAATATATATTACTCGGTGCATAAGGACTTGAGAGTTGAGAAGGCCATGATCTGAGAACGGCCTTTGCAAAACACCAAGCTATCTTCACAAACATACGTAACGCGTTACTTTTGATGTTCAATTATCTATTTATAATAGCTGTGTAATAATAGCACGCAGTTCAAATCGCCAAAAAGAGAAGACAGATTACCTCTTATCCCGGTGTGCTTCACTTTTTCAATTCATCATAAGTTAAAAAAAGCCTTATTAATGTGAGCAAATGGGAGAGGGCTATGGCATTTTTTTCAGCGTATAATTCTCCCTCCAACATATGTGATGATGGTCATAGGAAGAGGACTGGAAACTGTTAATTTGTTGACTTTATGGTTTATGCATTTTGATTGATTATTGTATTTGTTACATGAAGAAAGAATATATATTATTATTAGAGAAAATGAGATATACACTGATAGGGGAAAGTTTTATGCAGTTATATATAATTATAATTCATTATATATGATAAATTTATTAACTTTTAAATAATTATTTTAAAATAATTTAAAGATGATTTATGATTAAATAATAATATAAAACTGTTTTAAACTATCCATAGACATTAAAATATTATTATTATTTGTGATGTTTCCGTGATTGCATTTCCATGTCCTCTCTTCATTAGAACATTATGATTATGATGAGTATCAAGCATAAGTGGTACTGGTACTGGTGCCTAGGGATGGAGGATATATATTCCCACACCAAAGGGATTGTTCTGTTCAATGACATGTGATCATAAGGGTACATAATACATTGAACCTTTAGACAAGTAAATATGCATGATGCGGATAAAACGGGGCATTTTCTTCACCCCCTTCTCTCGCGCTGAGCCATGCGAATAATAATATTCTAGTTATTGCTCAGTCTTCTGGATCACATTAATAACCCTATTCATTCTTCTGCTCTATAGCCTAAACTATATATATAACACCTTTGTGTTAATAATTCCCTTCAACCATTCATTCTTGTGCAGTTATATATACGAACTTGTGGATTGCAATTCACCACCCCATTTGCTAATCAAGTTTAATAACTTATAAGTGATAGGTTCAATTCATTGGTAGCAGAAACTATACTAATTATATATATGGAGGTACGTAGCATTATTAATTACTTTAACAAATGAATGCATATATCTTCATCTTTCTATATATACTAGCTAGCTTCCTGATATTAAGATATGCATTCATATAAATACAAAAAATAAATAAATTAAAAGTAAAGATTGAGATTCACTATCCTTTTGGTGGGTTTTCTGGGGCCTTTATTATCTCGTTCTAAATTCTAATTAATAATGGCTTTTGTGTTCTGTACCTTTGTCTTTAATTTTAATTTTGTGAATGTGTTTGCAACCTTCTGTGGTTAGGATCAATATGTTCGGACACATATATACTAATTCTTCTATTATTTAGTCAAAAGTAGGTCACCAGTGCTGGAATGAAATAATACAATGAAAATTCCATATAACATTATACGAAGTTAGGTAATTGAATGTTGACACTACTACAAAAGTTATATACTACGACGTGCTAACAAGGACGGTCCACAGAAAACGGCATAGAATCTTTAGATTGGAAGTTCAAGGACGGTTATTTTGAAAATCCGTCTTTGAATTGTTATATTTTTTTATCTCTTTTATCTTATCTTCTCGGATACACTGTTGACCCTTCATTTTTCATTGACCCTTCATTTTCCTCTCTCATTGTTGCCTTGTATTTCCCTTTCTTTTTGTCATTTTCTCTCTTTGGCAGAGGACGACATGGGTGGATGTGGACCACGAGCTTCACTCCAATGACCTCACCACCTCACGTGCCACCGTCTGAGTGTCATCTCCCTCATCTTCGCGAGCAGCTCTGGGTGCAATTCGAGCAACACCACCGCCCACACAAGCGACGAAGTGGATGCGTCCTGCGTCGCGAAGAGGAAGTCAAAGAGGTAGCCACTGATCTCGGCGTCGATGGAGATCGGCTGCGGCGTGTCTCCGGCGAGCTTGGCCTCCTTGATTTCACTGAGCGTGTCTTGCTCCCTAGGCAGTCGAGCCTCCAATTCTCCAATGAAGCGAGACACTGGTGCCGGCGGCGACGATTCCTCCCCTCTCATTCCCAACAACCACCTCGTCGACGACGATTCCTCTCTCATTGGATGAGTGTCGATCGTGCTCTTCGTCGTCGGCGAGGTGGTTGTCGGGAATGAGAGGGGAGGAATCGTCGCCGCCGGCACCAGTGTCTCGCTTCATTGGAGAATTGGAGGCTCGACTGCCTGGGGAGCAAGACACGCTCAGTGAAATCAAGGAGGCCAAGCTCGTCGGAGACACGCCGCAGCCGATCTCCACTGACGCCGAGATCAGTGGCTACCTCTTCGACTTCCTCTTCACGGCGCAGGACGCATCCACTTCGTCGCTTGTGTGGGCGGTGGTGTTGCTCGAATTGCACCCAGAGCTGCTCACGAAGATGAGAGAGATGACACTCAGACGATGGCACGTGAGGTGGTGAGGTCATTGGAGTAAAGCTCGTGGTCCACATCCACCCATGTCGTCCTCTGCCAAAGAGAGAAAATGACAAAAAGAAAGGGAAATACAAGGCAACAATGAGAGAGGAAAATGAAAGGTCAGTGAAAAATGAAGGGTCAGCAGTGTATCCGAGAAGATAAGATAAGAGAGATAAAAAAATATAACAATTCAAAGATCGATTTTCAAAATAACCATCCTTGAACTTCCAATCTAAAGATTCTATGCCGTTTTCTATAGACCGTCCTTGTTAGTACGTCTTAGTATATGACTTTTTGTAGTAGTGACTTGTATTACAACTTTCAATTCTTAAATTAAATCTAACTTATCAATATGCATGCATGGCTTTAGTCTGTTCCAACATGTATAATATAAAAAAGACAAAAAATGTATTTTAAATAGGATTATAAAAGGACAGAAAACATCACCAGTAAAAGATTAAAAAAGGCACGTAGCTACATTAATTATATTAGGAGGGAGAATGATATGACATACCTACTTTTTACAAAGAAAATGTTTACTCCTAATTTTAATTGCCTAGAAGTTAATTAGTAATTTTTCCTTTTATTTGCATTTTGTTAAAATAGTATATATATATATATATATATATATATATATATATATATATATATATATATATATATATATATTAGCATTTAGTAATATTTTTGGTGCCTATAGTAACATTTAGTCACCTTATAACAATGAAGAAAATTTTCACATTTTTGTTTAAAATTAAAAACAATTGTTTATTTTTATAATTTTATAACTAACACTAACATTTACTAATATTTTAAAAATATAGTATTTATTAAAATAAATTGTGATGAAGTATTAATTATTTTTAAATTTTAGACTTAATTTATTTAATAAAAACTTTTCATCTAACAGTTAAACTAGTGAGATTTTATATTCATGAAAGTTTGTTAAATATAATGAATTTTACTGCACTTGTTTCTGATATAAGTAGATAGATATCCATTTTTGAAAACATATATTATATTTTTCGCCAGGAATGTATTACAGTTTATAAAGTCATCTTTTTTTTTCTATCTTCAAAATTATTATTCCGAATTAGCAGAACATAAAAAGATATGATCACACCCCCTGATAGGTTGGAAGTTTCAGGCTTTAAATATTTATTGAGACAAGATAAATGTAAGTGCTGTGCTTTGTAAATGTTTAAAATAAATTAAGCACGACATGCATCCACTTTTCCCTATTTATTTCTTAAAATAAGAAAAGGAAAAATGATTCATGTCAACTTTTACTGTCAATTAAAGAGAAAGCGGTAACTGCATACTCAAAACCTTTTAGTTTTGCACATGTCTCCAAAATGCATTGATTTAAATTAGGGAACAAGAAGAGAAAGTTAAGCTTTATGCATGCCTGAGAATTCGCCTTTGAAGGATTATACTTGTCCTTTCTCTTCAACTCATTTTCCCCCACCACAAATTGATCTCTCTTGACCCAATAGAACTATGATGACAATGTGCTCATGTCTCATATTTACTTCCTTTGGGTATTCCCTCACATCATAATTAATTTGACATTAATCTTTTTGTTCTACAAGAACATTTTATCATTAATTTCACCCCAACTGTTATCAATAAACTAAGGTTACACTTTTGTTGAATTTTATATATATATATATAGAAATTGAAGATAAATAACGAAAAATTTATAATAACTCTCACATTATGATGAGTTAAATCTTCTCAGTTGCATAGGAATTTAGATTTGATACAAACGCTTGGTTCTATTTCTATATTCGTGGGATTACTTTGGAATTTACAATAGGTATCTATCTTGCCTTTGAGAATTATGTTTGGAATTTTTTTATTTATAGAAATTGAATATGATATTAGGAGTTAACACTCATACATCCTACTTAATTGATTGAGTAAGACCCTTGAAAAATTGAGGAGAATTATTTGTCTATCGGGTAGAATTGGCGGTAGAAATACACGGGGAAAGAAAACAGGAGAAGAGTTTGGGAGAGAGGGACTAGAGAAGTAAAGAATAGGCAACATATTGACATGGAAAAGATACCAAATGTTTCCCTTTCTCATGCAAAACTGAGCACGCGTACTAAATTTCCATAATAGGTTTTAATTAGTTTGGTACGTGTATGATTAATCTTGTTTCGGAGAAATAGTATTTTTATCAACTTCCTAAAAAGAAGTGACTATTTTTCTTGAATTAATTCCAACTAAATTTATGCGCTTAATTTGTAAAATAGTGCATTTGTAGATTGATTCACTTGTTTGTGACATTAATATCTGTTCAAATTTACATTTAGTATTTCATTGATTAACTCTTATATATATACTTGTATTTTTTTTAGAAGGCATAAAATTAAAAAAAAATAATCCTTAAAAAAATATTTTTATTTTAGTCCTTTAATTTTTCCATTTGATCACTAATTTTAATGAAATACGCAATTTTAAATCCTGTTGATAGATAAGTTCCGTTAATTTAATGTCATTGGCATATAATTTTATTATCCTGAGATTACTTAGCAGAATAAATTTAATGCTAAAAACTAAAAAATAAATTTCAACAAAATTAAGAATTTAAGTAAAAAGTTCCTTCAAAGAGAATTATTTAACAAGGCGAATTGGATTAGGATCTTAAAATATTTATTTTATATATAAAAAATGATATTTAATCAAAATTTCACTCAAGTCCTGAGATCTTACTATATTTTTTTCTTTCTTTTTCTATTGGTTATGAGATTTTCTTTTTTCTCATCACGCATATTCTCTTTTCTCTTTAATAATCTTTAAGATGTGTGTGTCATATATATTTCTCTTATCCTTTTAGAATAAAAAAAAATGTCAAATGTACTCTTCCCCTATGCACTTTTCCATATGTTTTCTAAATTAAGTTAATATTTGTCTTATGTATTAAATTTAATCATGTTTTCTTTATACTGACTATGTCCATCACCTGTTCAATGCAATATTTTCCTGATTATCACCGGCAAAAACACCAAAAAGGGTCACTTTTACATTTTATTTATCAAATAGGGGCTGTTTTGCAATTATTTACCTGGGGGTCTGTTTTTTTATTACAAAGCGCCCCCCAGGAAGGCGCTTCCATGGAGCACGCGACACGTGGCACAGTGCGGCGCACGAGGCAGCGGCAGGGTAGCGACCCTGACGCGGGCACGTCTGGTAGTGCCCTGCCGCTGGGCGCGACTGGTAGTGCCCAGCGCGTGGGCGCGACTGGTAGTGCCCCTGACGCGGGCACGACCCAGACGCCTATGTATTTTTTAAATATATTTTAATAAATTAAGCTGATTAACGATTAAATAATTTTAAAAAATATTTGTCATTTAATTAAGTTTTCTAATTTACGACGAAACTCAATTAAATTGTCATTTAATTAAGTTTTCTATGGTATAATATGAATTTTATAACTTTATAAAATATGAAATTTCCAGGTTATGATCTTTTGTTTCTTCAAAAAAAAAAAAAGTTATGATCTTTTGGAACTTTATAGCATATAACAGATGACTCATTGAATTGATAAGTAAAACACTGATTCAGTACGTTGGTTGAGTTTAAACGTCTCTTAACATTAAAAAAAAAAGAAATTAGATTTAGACACACTAAAAAAATACATTTTCTCCCAGACTCAACGGAACTGGGAAGGGGGGCGTGTATTTTTTTTTTTAATTTAAATGTTTAATTTTGTTAAAATACAATTTTTGTTCCTCTATTCTCTTATATTTGTACTTTTAGTCCCATTATTTTTTAATGGAGATATTTTATTTTTTACTTTTAAAAAATCAACAATTTTAATTTTTGTGATCAATTTTAAATGTGGACATAAGTATTCTATAAACCTTAAGTGATAACTATTTATTTATTATGTACATGTCAAATATTTTTTTAAATTATTTAATCGTTAATCAGCTTAATTTATTAAAATATATTTTAAAAATACATAGGCGTCTGGGTCGTGCCCGCGTCAGGGGCACTACCAGTCGCGCCCACGCGCTGGGCACTACTAGTCGCGCCCAGCGGCAGGGCGCTACCAGACGCGCCCGCGTCAGGGGCGCTACCCTGCTGCTGCCTCGTGCGCCGCGCTGTGCCACGTGTCGCGTGCTCCATGGAAGCGCCTTCCTGGGGTGCGCTTTGTAATAAAAAAATAGACCCCCCAGGTAAATAATTGCAAAACAGCCCCTATTTGGTAAATAAAATGTAAAAGTGACCCTTTTTGGTGTTTTTGCCGATTATCACCCTTAATTTCGTTATTCACGTAACTTTGTAATTCTTATACCAATTTTCACCCTTATTACTCCCTTCTAGTATATGTTTATTATTTCAGCCCATTTAAACATGTCATTAGATTTATCATGAAATAGTTTTAGTAATTAAAAAAATCAAAAGTGAGAATGAGAAGATGTTATTGAAAGAAAGGTTAGTATAAGAAGACATAAAACTAGGATCAATATAGCTATTAAAAAATTAAAAAAATTATATTGATTTTACTTTTTTCATTTAAATCTCATCATTTTTTTTTTATTTTTTTACTAACTAATGTAATTTTAATGTATTTTTAAAAATTCATAGAGTCCTTTCCCATCTTATAAATCTATAAAATTATTTCAAATCCTTTAAATTCTTATAATATAAACCAATATATCCCTAAGTAAAAAGTTGTATAAAAATTAACTAAAATAAAAAGTAAATGTTTTGTAAGTATGAAAAATACATTCAAGGTTTTCTAACAAAAAGTACGTATGAATTATTTTATTTCAAAATTTACATGACTTCCAACAAAAAATTATTTCATTTGAGAATATTTATAAATCAATTATCAAAACTGTGTTTTTTCTTATATTAGAGGAGTATCTTTGAATCACACACGAACACAACAAATCCAAAGCATTGTTCACTGGGCGACAAAATGTGTGGAAATGATGTTCATTCACTCTCAAAAACTAATGGGCCACCCTTCCATCACAATGACTTGGTCACTTTAGTTTTCAGAGATTTTCTTTTTACATATATAACATTAAATTTTTTTAATGTATACATATAAATTTATATAATAAATTTTATAATAATTAATTTTAATTTAATAATATATTTTATATATATATAAATTTTTATAAAATTTAAAATTTATATATATAAAAAATATATTATTATATCAAAATTTATTATGTAAACTTATATATATATATTAGAAATTTTAGTGTTATATATAATAATATTAATTATTTTTTAATACAATTAACTTATTAGTTTGATTGACTACAATATGGTATTAATAACACAAAAGTTTACATGAATTATTAATTTTAAATTATCTTATAAAATATATTTTAATTGAATGCAGAATATGGGTCTTAGGCATAAGGAAGAAAATTCCTAGTTTTGATTGATTGACGAGACAAATGATATGCCCAAAATTAAAGCCCGGTGAGTGAACTCAGGCACATGCCAGGGGAGCAAAAAAGTCTTGAAAATTGCTTTGCACACCTAACAAATTGTTTGTGCACCTAACACGTTTTGAGTTTTTCCAAAATTACCCCTAACAAATTTATGGATCCGTAATCTGTATGAACCCATTATGGATTCACAGTCCCTATGAACCCATATAGATTGAAAAAACAGGATTCCAACTAGTGACTTTTAGGTTATTAACATGAATTAATTTTTCAGGTTATATGTGAATTAAAAAAATATGTGTTACGAATTAATTTAAAATTAATAATCCATGCATGCAAGATTTGAACATGTGACTTTCAGGTTTGAATCCTGCTTTATCAATCCGTATGGGTCCATATGAATTACGAATTCGTAATGGGTCCATACAGATTACGGATCCATAAATTTGCCCAAGGATAATTTTGAAAAAAAATGGAAAAAACACTATGTACACAAGCAATTTACAAATCAATTCCCAAAAGTCTTTATTCCTGGCTCATTGATTCAATTCTAATAAATTCTTTTTGTATTTTTTTAGAGGAAGAATTTATTCTCCTAAGAATCATGATTACCATTAGATGTACATATACGGGATTTATACAATTTTTAAAAGCTAAATATGAAATTGAATAATATGATGTATTTCTCGGAGGGAAAAACTTCCCCGAATATATAAGTAAGAAATTCTCAATTTATAATGCTAATTGAGTGACACAGCATATATAGGCAAATTAGGAGGATTTTTTTTTCTTGGCATAATTAACATAACTAGCTAATCAATTGGGTATATATATATAAAGATACACCCAATTGAGAAATTGGGTTAATAGATTACATTTTCACATATACCTAATATTTTTTTTAATTCAAAATTTCAATACAAAGTAACTACAATAATTCATACACTGGACACAACTCAACTAATTAAGTAATCAACTAACTAAGACCCTTTTAATACATAGACCCAATATTACTTATATAAAATTGAGTTAGTGGATTCTTTAAGCATTTTTTTCTGCATTTGAAATAAATAATTATGAATACCAAGTCATGTATTTGATTAAATTAAAATATTTTTCAAGTAATGCCTTTCTGAAATTAATATTAAGAAAACTACAAAACTTGAATATATTTTTTTTTAGAACAAAACTTGAATATTCATTTCATAACAAAAACATATTTATTTCAATTATCGATCAATGAATATTTCAGTCATTATTATTTTTATAAAAATAATGAGTAGCCAGCAATGATATTCCTATAACATTTTAGTAAAGTTAGTTTCATTGTTCAAAGTCTTTTGATTAATTTAACAAGGTTAAAATTTGCAGATGTCCTAACCAAAATTAGAGTAATGTGAAGAATCCGATCATACCAGATGATAGTGATATCATGTAAAATTGAAAATGGTAGAAAACCTCAATTTAGTTCTCTAAAGTTCTAGATGTAAGCAATATATATGTTTAGTTTTTTCGTTATCTACAAAGATACAATTTATTAATATATATCAACCCTGCATAAGATATGCATGAGCTAGCTAACAAATCAAGAGTTTTTTATCCCAAAAATACAAAACAAATAAAAAAATTACACAAATAATATAAGCATCGAATTATTTATCAAAGTGATATACAAATTAGTGTTGCCTTTGAAAATTCAGTGCCCCCCCAATCGCATTTCTCATTGTCCCACCTTTAACTTTTTGCTTCACAACATTGGAAAAAACCGATTACCTACAAACTGATTTTTCAATGTGCCATTGCATTTTTTTTAATTGTATATTTCTTTATTTTGTTTTTGAAATTTTTTTCTTCTTTTCAGAGCTTTTTATTTCTTTTTAATTTCCAATTTTATGATTTAATTTTCTTTTAAAAAAATATTAATTTTAGAAATTAGTTAATTCCTTTAAACTTTTCATGGAGGCCGGTGACTATTTGTGTCATTTTATCTATGTTTATGATGTTTTATGGGTCAAACAATAGTTTAGTCCCATAAATTTCAAGTACATGAATCCGATGGTACAAGTTTAACATATTGAATCAAAATATTAATGCTTCAAAATTATGTTTAAAAATGCAAAAAAAAAAAAAAAAACTAAAGATCATCCTATATATTCATCGAAATGAATATGAAGGAACTAGATTAGCCAAAAAGATGTTTCATATGTCGCACAATCCATGCCATTCTAAAAACAAATGTCCTACCTTGTTAAAAACGCAAGCTCAAACCAACAACATTATTAAGTCAAAAGATATTTATATCTTAAGACGAACTAGTACTACTAATATTTTGATTAAATGTAAATATATATGTACAAATGTTAAAAGTTATGTTTTAAGTGATATCATAACATGTTTCGTGAGTCTGCGTCTCAGGTATCAGATAATAGTTAGTTAAAGACATTATTTGATACAACATTTAAAAGATGACAATTAAGACTTTATTTAATACTTTGTGTTAAGATTTGTTTTGAAGAGACATTCTCTTAAGATATGTCGAATTCTATGAAAAATAAATGAAATTCAAGATTTGAAAGTTGCCCATTGTCATCAATAGGCGCGCTTTGCTGTGCAGACCTGGTTTGGTTAAAGGGAAGTGATTTTCTTTTGAAGTGTTCTACACAAAAATCAATCAGAGTGGTTTCACTACATGAGGAAGAACATGCATTTAAATACTCCAATGACCATACATATCAGACAAATGCTTAAGTAAAGAAATTCATTTGTTGTAAGACAATGAACACTTTAAGATGAAGGCCTATAAATATCATAAGCTTTGAAAAAATGAGTCACAAACCTTACACACATTTATTGAAATTCTTTATGTAAAGAATTATCTGTAAAATTTTGTAAATCTTAGAAAACTCTCAAAACACGTTAAACATTTTGAGAAAATAGACTAAGAGCTGAGATTGTATATTTGTTTATAAGACACTTAAAAAGTTAGTCATTATGCAAACACAACAACAAATCTTTCTGATAGCTAACAGAGTCATTGCACAAACACAACAGCAAATCTTTTTTAATCTGAATTAAAGTTGTGAATTAAATACAAATTTTATTAACAAATTAATTTTAATTTTTTAGAGAAATATTAAAATATTTTTAAAATATGAAAATCCACTCTAGAAAATAATGAGAAAAAATGAAAAAAATAAAATATATACAATTAAATTAAAAAAATAAAAAAAATATAAATGGCACGTTGGAAAACTAATGTAAAAAAAAATTAAAATAAAAAAAATATAGAATTAAAAAAATGAAATGAAAAAAAAAATATGTTGAAAAATCGGTGCATGCAAAACCGATTTTTCATTGAAAGCAAACACGAATTTGGGGATGACCGATTTCTCTCGTAGAATATTGATTTGTATGTAAATATTTTAGTATATGTATTAGTTATGTAACTTTTTTTTTTTTTTTTTTGTATTTTTGGGTAAAAAGACTCACAAATCAATGGAACTTTTTACGTACAACAGTATTTAACCGCCTCTCACCCTTACAAAAACACGAAAAACTAATTGAAATTTGAAAAAATAGCTTTTTTTTTTATTAGAGTTAGAGAATGTAGTTGATAGTTATTGATTATTAAGTATTTTGGTAAATTTATTTGTTAGAGTTATTAATAAATATAAAATAGAATAAACACGTTTATGTAAAAATTGTTTATAAATTTTAATTTAATTTTATTAATAAATATATGTTCAAAGTATTTATAATTTTACCTTTTAAATTAATTTTAAACTCTTACAATTTTTTATTTTAAATTAATTATTTTAATTTTATTTTGTTATTTCGTATTGTGTATTCTACTGCTAACTTATTTATATTATATCTTAAAATATTTTAAATCAAGTTTAAAATAACGTATTTGTGCCTTTTGATAAAGGGATACACATCGTTACTACTTATACTAATTGTTACTAATTGTTGTTGGTTGTAAAAATAAAATATACTTACTTAAGTATATGTCATATTTTTTATTATATTTTGTGCAATAGTTAAAATATATTGAAGTATATAATGTTAAAATAAAAATATAAATAGTGTAATGGTTAAAATAAATAATATATCATAAAATTAAAAACCTACCTTATTAGTAAGTTATGTTACTTATGTTGAGGCTCCATTCCTTGCAAGATTCTCAAGCCAACTTTCAATTTGCATCCTTACTGGTGATCTTTGTCTTTTCACTCTTTTGTGTTGCTGTCACTTTCTCCAACCAATGTCTTTGTTGATTGAGGATTCAGCTCTAGAGAACTATCTTGTAGCTAATATACAGAGGCTTATATTGAAGGATATACTTAATACACATTCTTCCTGGTAAGACTTTAGCTAGCAACGTCATTAAATACCTTTTTATTCATCGGACAATGTTTACTCGTTAAAATTTATTGATGCACAAATAACTCAAACCGTTGATATAATTAGCATTAAAATTAAATTATTTAATGGGTGAAATTAGTGAGTCATAACCCTTTAAAATATTTTTTGTTAATTTCAAATTAAGGCTAGTCCTTTCGAGAGTTTTTTTTATTGACCATGATATTAATACAAAGTATGTTATTTTAAAATAAATATCAACTTTACACTCGATAAGTCAACATTGTCTCTTTGAGACAATATCAATTCGGAGACAACTCGAGAACAACAATCAATAAATATCAACCTTTATATGTTATGAACATGTGGCACAAAATATAGACATATGATCAAGATCAACCTAAAGATTATAAGCAGGCTACAAACTCAAGAAGCTGACTCAAGTAAGAAGTACCCTAGTGGCAAACCAACTTTGGACAAGTTTGACGTAACCTTCAGAATAGGACAATTAACGCACATACTTGTAATAAGACATGTGGCCGATAACGTCATGCATGCAAACACTATAAATAGCTTGACATTCTATAATCATAAATGAAGGAGACGTCATAACTCAATACTACAAGAATTCTAAGATCTTTCTCTCCAAAACTCTCTCTAGTTTATCTCTCTAACTTTCTCTCTCTCTCAACCGAGTTCACACTGCATAAACCAAATCGCACTTTGTCCTACACCATAACAATGTTGTTGTCTGTGGGAAACATATATTCTCTAGGATAAAAGGATCCATAGTTCATGGATCTTTGTTATGGTGAGCACCCGAAACAAAAAAGCTTCAACGACAACAACAACTTCTTCACCTGTGATTGAAGCCACAAATTCTCCAAGGATGGAGGAGAATGTAGCATTCATGAGCGCGCAATTGACTGAGCTTGTTGAGATGCTCAAACAACAAAAAGTAGTGCTTGAAGAACAACATAAAGTGATTGCAGATCTACGAATAGAAAATGATGATGTACAAAATGAACACTCAAAGTCAGTAGAAGACAAATGAGATTAATAGGCAAAGAAAAATAGTGTAAAAAAGGAATCGACCAAATCAAAATTTCAAATCCCATTGAAATCCATAAAAAAGAGGATCTTTGATTACTATTGTAACGAATATGGAACAAAAGGTGGATTTTGATGAAGTTATTCCTTTGATGACAATTGCTATCATACAAGTGCATCCGTCAAATTGCTATCATACTTGTGTAGTGGTTGTATATGTATTTTCATTTGATGACAATTATGTCACATCAACATTTTCATTAAATATTAGATGTCAAATTAACAGGCAAACCAAAGTTTCTCAATTAAAATAGTGAGGGGTCAAATTCGCAAAAAAATAATAATAATGAAGGGATCAAATTCAATTAATTACAATAATAATGGGACCAAAAGTGAAATTAAGCCTAAACATTGCCATTTTTTGAAAACTTTCTAGCTCATTCAATCATATTTATGTTTTTTTTATCATAACTTAGTACTTTGATGGCCTTTGACTCAACACAAAGAAATGAAGAAATTACAATAATGAAAAACCTAAAGGGTGTTACCTTTTTTTCCATCCTTATGTTACTAGATTATGGAAAACTAGACAAATAAGAATATCTGAGTTAACTGCGTGAAAACTAAAACTTAAGCATCACAAGAACAAAAGTTATACAAAGCCTTTAACACTTATGTGCCTTAAAAACCTGACCAAGGTACGTAAAACATAAAACCAATTCTCATACATTGGGAGATACAAACTCTACCAATCTTCTTTCATGCAAACAACTCCATGCTCTAAGGTTCTCCTATGAGAATGCCCACCTACTTAACCTGTAAAAATATGAAGTTTAAAGAAACAAAGCATAATGTTTCAGTAAGTGCTCTAAGGACTTTAGGTTGAATCTCTATTCTAGAAATCATTTTCTTAACTCTCATGGTTTCTCATTTTCTTTTCTTAAGAACTCTATCTCACAACTATTATCCCATCTCATTATCATTTCTATCTCCTTGGGCCATGCCTTTGTTGGAGTTAGCCCTAACAGCCAATCCATTTCAGACTATATTTGTATCGTGACTTTGGTTTATACATTTTTGTAAATAAATGAGGTGTGTCAATTATTATGTTATTAATTGTATAGCGTAATAATGTCCTAAGAATAAATTATTCATTTAATGGCAAATCAAGAGACTTGATTGTGAGATTCATTGAACAATCAAATGGTGTTCTAAAAGTATTCATAGTCAAGTATTATTGATGACTAGAATGACAATAATGCATTGAGGCTATGCATCTCACAGGTCATGGACATGAGATATCAAGTCGGCACGGGTATAAATATTAGAAGTAATATTTATACTAGATAGATCCACCATGAGAAGTCTTCATAATAGTTATGTAAGTGTCATAAGTATTTCTCATGGCAACCATCCTTTGACATGAAGTCACTACGATTCCTATATGTTTGGAGTTACAGGCTTTAATGTTATCAAACGTCATCCGTAAAAGGGTATCATAAAGGTAGTACTTGGGCTTACAATGAATCAAGTGGAGGAATATGAGTAATATAGATAGGATTCCCTTTCTACATAGTACACGTTATGTCTATAGGCCTCTTGATAGAGTGGCATGCGCTATATGCATGGCCACATGCAATGTAGATAGGATTCGTCCCTTTTACATAACAAAGGTTATGTTTGTAAGCCTCTCGATAGAGTGGGACATGCTATATGCATGGCCACGCAGAAATGAACCAATATGCGATGTTGGACCTGTTTGTATTTACGCGCCCCCACTCAGGTATCGAGAAATCGATAATTGGACTTAACGAGGATGACACTCTTATGCATCATGTTTGATCAAGACATTTGTACGAATGGACAAAGGCTACATGGTGGAAATGATTACGATAAGGTTGAAATCGAATCATCAATTTTCTCATGAGCTAGGTGGTAGCGATACATTGCTAAATGTCAATAATTGTCTATGATATTATAAGATAATATTATTTCCAATTTAGTGGGAGCTTATAAGGTCAGACACATAGATTAATAAATTGGAGCAGACAATTAAAATAAATGTGATTTATTTTAATTCATAGTTAATTAATAAAATAAGATTTAATTAATTAATAATGTATTTAATTAAATAAGACGCAATCTGATAGGATAATTAATTAGATATAATTTAATTAATTATCTATATATATCTTGTAACATAATTATCTATAGATTTAAATCAAATAAGATTTGATAAGATAATTATGTATATCAAATAAAATTTGATAAAGATAATATTTAATTGGGATTTGGATAAAATCGCTCTCCTATATATACGAGAGAGCTGAAACTAACGCACTACATGAAATTTCATTACTCATTATTGAGAAAAAAGTGTGTCACACCAAATCCTTACTTGTTTACCATCAGCTAGCACCGAGATCCCGCTTCGATTGTTGCTCACATGGACTAAGTAAAGGCATTGTATTTTCGACGTTTGGTGATCCAAGAACAACCTCTTGTTTTTGAAAGCAAGTTATAAAGGTAACATTCAAACCCTTATTGACTCTTGCATAATGCGTGGTTCATAAGATGAAGTTCTTTCTTCTATGGTCTCTATGAAAAATTTAAAATTATAGACCATGAAACCCCAACAACCTTAACCTTCACTTAGGCACCTAAAGTTGATCACCTTGACCATCTCTAAAGCCACTAGTGTCATATGTCACCTAAACATCATTCTCTTACTCTTGACTACTCACTAGAATCTCACTTCATTGTTACATTGGATGGAAATGTGTATAACCATTTTATTTTTCTAAACTACCCAATTAGGGTTCACATCACCTCTCTAACAGACATAACATCTTTTTACAATGTAATTACACAACATCCCTAAGTCAAACTCATCCATACATATAACCTAAACAAATTCCAATCAAGGAAAAAGGAATAAAGCTGAACTTTTAAGGCAAGTAATAACTAGAAATTTATAACAAAACTCAATTCAAATAAAGTCATCTCATACAAGTACATCAATGAAGACTAGCAGACCATGATATCACAATTCAATCACTAAACATCATCATGTGAACCCAAACATCAACTATCAAAAGTCATCATCATAACATCTGACTTAGACAATGTTATCAACAACAAACTCTACTCCATGAGCTTCATACCTTTACACTCTCTGATCATTCAGGGAGTCTCTTGGGCTGACCCTATGAGGGAAGTGCAGTTTTATTAAAAATAGACAAGTGTGAGTATTGCCTTACCTCTGTAGGTTTGCTAGACCTAACATCTATTGGGATTCATTCTCTCGTCTGTTCTATAGGTTGATTCTAGTTAGTCATCACAAAAACCCCTAACATTAGGTTGAGAGCCCACATAGCACCTTCAACTTATGTGCTTCCTCACCACACTTGGAATCCCCTGTGGTCCTAAATACGATACCTCCATACTTGTAAGCTACAATGGCCTAACTTGAGGGTCTAAGTCTCAACAACAACAACCCATCCCATATATGCCAAAAGAGTCAACGAAGACTTTTGGGAAAACAATTTTCACCACTCTAACACACCATTCAAAGTTAAAAACAAAGGAGCAGGTACTCGGGAAGATATCCAACCAAACGAGACACTCACATCATATATATCATCATCTCATCAATAACATGCTACATTTAAATAATTATAGAATTTTCAATACATTCAAGTTCTCCTTAACAAGATATTACATTTCAAGAATCATTCAACCATTTCAACAATAAAGTACTACATATCTTATAGATAAATTTACTACGTATATTTCAACATTTATAGGGTTCATAATTACATTCATCTTTTCATGGCAATATCACAAACAAAAAAATAACCCTCATAAAAACAATTTTACTCCTATATAGCTCATAAAATAATTATATATGCAATTGGAATTGGTTTGGAAACTCTTAACAAAGTATTCATGATAAAACACTATGTCTAAATTTGGCTTATCCATAAGTTGTGGCTTAGCCAATTTTCTCCAGACTTGTATTTTGTCTAAAATTTGGCTTAGCCGCTATTGTCTCTTAGCCAATTCTCTAGACTTGCATATTTGACACCTATCCTGAAATTCGCTTAGCCAAAATATTTAACTTCGACAAAATCTGTGTTTCCTACAACATGAGTTCCTTGTGAATTCAAGCTCTCAACACCATTAATGGCTATCCAGAAACTCAAAATAAACACACAAATAATCATCCCTAGTGCTTCCTAACACTAAACCTCAACAAAAAAACTCCAAATCAAAGAAAAACAACACAAAATCATCATTCTCTATAAGCTCCATGAATAATGTATGAAAACAGAGAAGGGAGGAATCAAGGAAAACTATCAATGAAATACTCTGAGAAAATGGAAAAGGGGAAGCACTCACACTCAGGGGTCTTAGATTTGAGCTCCAACATTGAGTCTTTAATCTCTTCTCTATTTCTCTCTTTTTCTCTTTTTCCTTATCCTCCTATCTATCTTCCTTTACATCTTTTTTTTCCTTTTCTCTCCCACTCTCTCTTCTCCTTTTCTCTTAAAGCATGTGCGTGTGTGGGCTTTGTGGGCCTTGGCTCCCATCTAGATCCTATTATTGTATTATTTCAACTCCTAATAAAAGGTAATTGTTATTAATAATGATTAAAAAAATCCTTTAACCATTAAATATTGAAGTTATTCCATAAAAGATGCCTCTTTATTATTTATTTCAAAGGTCTATAAATTGGGGATGTTATAGTCTTTATTTTTAATTAGCAAATGTTAGTTTTTGTTAACAGAAGGAATTGAAATCATGACCTTGCCCTCCTTTCCTTCTCCATTAACCATCAATCCACCTTATATCTCTAGGATGTTAGAATCTTGCTTTGAATGTAAGCTCAATTTCATTTTTTTCTACCATCATCATGTCTCGAACTTGGTACCCTTCATTTTTTTTCTCAAGAATTTGATCCCTTTACAATTTTAATTATACAATTTTTCTCCATCCGTTAACTTAACATGCAGTCTATTAATAAAATTGTTAACATGACACTATACTACACATCCATGTTACTGTATGTTCCTACCAAATTTGGAAGAATCTTGTTACGATGTTACTCCTCCTTGTACTCCTCCTAGTACGGTGGTGGGGTGTACATGTGAAGATACTTCGACACTCAAGTTAGAGGCACAAAGATAGGAAACATGTATCAATAGTGGATTAGAATTGAGTGAGTTACTTGGAACCCTTGTGACCTCTTTTACAATGGTGAAATTACATCCATAGGCCTAATTTCTCTAATTAGTTAGTGTTGAGAAGATAAGATTGAATCTAATCTTATCTTATTTGGTAACTATGTGTCTGATCTATAGACAATCTTATCTTGATTTTTTCTTTATTTTTATCTGACAATCAATGAAGATAGACTTTCTCTCTTTCCTAATTTATCTCAAACGAGTCTCATGGTGGCTAAGCAAGATATCTACTTGGCTGACCATCGAATATAGAGGTTTGTTAAGTTTGAGTAGTACACCAAATCCATGTAAACATTTTACTACCATGCCATTATTTTCATTAAATATTAGATGTCAAGTTAATGAATGAACTATAATTCTACAATTAAAATACTGAGAGAGGGATTAAATTTGAAAAGAAAAAATAGGAGAGCAAAATTGAGAAATGTTGATGATGAGGGGAAGTAAATATCAAGTCTTCAGTTTTGTTAAACAAAAAAAAAACAAATAGAAATGCAACGTATCCAATTTCAAAGCATAATAATTTATTATTATATAATAAATTTTTTACATTTTTAAATATGAAACAAGATTTTAAATAGACTAATGAGCCTAGACAAACTTGTATAAAGGTCAGACCCAAGCCTAAAAACAGGCTTGCGATAGATAACAAACTCAAGTTTGAGTTATAGAAATATAAAGTAGGTTAGGCCAAGTTTAGGTAGGATTTGTCTTGGTCCAACCCATTGCACCCCTACATATGATGTGATCATACAAAAAAAATATGATATAGGAAAGTTGTGCATAAAAAGATATTGGAGTGACATTTATTAAGGAAAAAGTGATTAAAATAAAAATAACTAAGATGGTTTAAATAATAATAAAAAGATCATTAGAGACACCAATGAAAAAAAAGTAAATTATACTTCTTTCATTCTTATTTATAAGACCAGAGTTTTAAAAGAAAAAATATCTGTTTTTATAATATTTTATTTCAATTATCTTGTATATTAATTATTTTCTTACTAATTTTTTTTTACTAGAAAGATCATTAGGGAGTTTAGTTTTTAGCATATGAAAAGGGGCGGAGAAACAAGTAAGATTGAAGAAAATTATTGAAAAATAATCTTATAGAAAATAATATTTTTAAAAAAATTTCCATTTTTAATGAAATTCAAACATGATTAATAGAGTAAACTTTATCATAAGTCTATAGTTATTGTTGTTTTAAAATTAGATAGAACTATTTTTCATAAAATTAATCTTAAACTTTAAACATATTTATAATATGAATTTAAATTATAAATTTACATTCAAAGGTATATTTTTTCTTTTATAAAAAAGCATAAGAATTGATTTTATTTTCTTAATCCTAAAATAAACAGCTTGTTAACCGCCGACTTATGCTGGTCCAGTACAAACCGACCGGACCAGTAGATAATTACGATGAAGAACATAACCCCACATTGGATACCTCTTCTGCATTTACAAGCACAGCCAAGCCCTAAAATTGCACCTGTTTGCCTCCAACGCGCACAACACACACAGCAACTCTGGCAAAACACTAAGAGTGGCGTGACAGACATTAAATTCAATTCCTCTCTCTCTCCAGCAAGCAAAGGCCGCACGCACCAGACGAAATTTCCAAAACTGGCGCATATCATTTACAAAATTTGCAGCGTGGCACTATTTATAGTGGGGTAAACTTATTTAATTATAAAAAGAAAATCATTAAAATAAGGATTTGAATTACCCTAAAGTATATCCGGTGGAAGTAATTACATGACTTGTTTAACTTTTTTTTATTTTTTTTTATGCTGAGTTGCTTAAGTTCAAGCAAACGTTACATGATTTTCTATTTTATTTTTCAGTTGAGTATATGATATAAAATTATTTATATAAGTTGTTATTTATATAAATAATCACTGTTGAATAATATTTATATTATAAATAACATATATTTTTTAATCATTATAAAACTCGTAAAATTAAGTTAAATATTGACTTTAACAATTTTAGCATTAAAATAAATTTTTGTATAGGTTTTAAATTTATGTGAAATTATAAGCTTATAATATTAAAATAAGTAACTCATCTAAGAAATTATATATTTTAGTCTAATTAATTTATATTTTATATTAAATTATTAAATGATGTAATACTTATTTAAGGTACATTGTAATTTGTTTGTTTCTCATATATAATATATAATATAATAAATTTTACTCAATAAAAATTTGACTTAATTGTAGTTTGGTCTTTAAATATTGTAATTGTGCTAATCTGATTTCTAATTGCACAAACTGAATCCCATAAGTCAATAAATAAGTCGGTCATATGATTTTTTTGGTATTCATGATATTGACTTAAAGTATTCATTAATAATTTTGTTAATGATTAATTTTTTATGAAAATCAATCAATTATTTTTAATGAATCTTTTTTTTCAATTATATTTTTTTATCCATAAAATTTAAATTTAAAACTTAAGAGATTCGAGCTTAGTATTTTCGACTAATAATTTATTGGTTTAATTATTCAGTTATAATCTTTCTATTAGTGTTATGTTTTTTTTTTTTAAATACTAACTTAATTAACTTGATGATGGATGATGATATATCAATGACACAGATATATTATCTTATGCATATGTTGATGTGGCTTATGATGTAATTAAGTCACATCAATATATTATTAGATTCAGATAGCACGTTAATTAAGATCTGATAAAATATTTAATAAAACATTAAAAGTAAATAATAATCGCTAAACATCATCAAAATATTAATCATTAGATTCAATTTTTGCAATTAAAACCAGAAGAACTAAATCATACAATTACAATACTTAAAATAAAAAAAAATTAAACTTAAATGTTATATTTAAAAAAAGGACGAAACTTAAAACTTAAATACAATTGTATGATTAATTTTAGTATTGTCTTTAATGAGAATTAAAGTTTTATTCACTAATTTATGTAATAAAACATTTCAATAAGTGAGGTAAAACTCCAATTGATTGAAGAATACCACCAACACCAACACCACCACCACCTGCGAAACTGTATCTCAATTGTCCTTAATAAAAATGTTAAATAGTACATTATTCTCCTTGCCTGTCATTATTTATGTGCCCCCACTTTAATTTTTCTGATGTACTTAACCCAGGGCAAACTGAAACATGTTCCTCATGCAAAGCCCCAACTCATCATGCATCATGTACGTGTCATCATCCAGCAACTCCACTTTTGCTATATAACACCACCCCCATCACACTCCCCATCTCTAACACACACATACCCCCAACTAACAATAATTCCTTCACTTGCAGAACTTAGTTCTCTGTTGCATCATCATCATCTTCATTAGTGTTAGCCCTAAACTTCACCTTCAACCATGACCACAGTGCCACCACACAGTGTCCAAGTGCACACAACAACACACCGCTACGAAGCCGGCGTCGTCCCGCCGGCTCGTTTTGAGGCGCCGCGTTACGAAGCCGGCATCAAGGCGCCCTCTTCCATTTACCATTCCGAGAGAGGTCCGACGACCTCTCAGGTTCTCGCAGTTGTCGCCGGCCTTCCGGTCGGCGGCATCCTCCTGCTCCTGGCAGGACTGACCCTGGCTGGAACTCTCACCGGGCTGGTGGTGGCAACACCGCTCTTCATCATCTTCAGCCCGGTGCTGATTCCGGCCACGGTCGCAATTGGCCTGGCCGTGGCCGGGTTCCTGACGTCGGGAGTCTTTGGGCTCACGGCGCTGTCGTCCTTCTCCTGGATCCTGAACTACATCCGGGAGACCCAGCCGGCGTCGGAGAATCTGGCCGCTGCGGCGAAGCACCATCTGGCGGAGGCGGCGGAGTACGTGGGGCAGAAGACCAAAGAAGTAGGGCAGAAAACCAAGGAAGTTGGGCAGGATATTCAGAGCAAGGCACAAGATACAAGGGAAGCAGCTGCAAGAGATGCAAGAGATGCAAGGGAAGCAGCTGCAAGAGATGCAAGGGATGCAAAGGTGGAGGCGAGAGATGTAAAGAGAACAACAGTGACAGCAACAACCGCAACCGCATGAACGTGATGAGTATTAATGTGTTGTTATGAACTTATGATGTTGGTTTATGTGGGGAAATAAATGATGTATGTACCTCTTCTTGCCTATGTAGTAGGTTTGGGTGTTTTGTTGTCTAGCTTTGCTTATTTAGTAATTAGTAGAAGGGACGTTCGTTCGTGTCTCATAAAAAGGGGTACTACCACTCTGGCAATGTGATTTGTATTTGATGAATTCAATGTGAAATGTGTTTTGCGTTGGTGTATGTAATTTCTCGTCCAATGTGCTTTTAGAACAACGTACGGTGAAATTTAAGCTGTGCATTGTTGATAATTCTTCGTTCAAAATCAAATTGCTAGCAAATTTTAACTAACATGAAATTTTGTCAACAGTACAGCACTCATTAACCAAGTTCCAAACTAAGATGCGCCATTAACATCAACCAATAGCATTTTTCAGCATAAGGAGGCTTTGACATGCAAAAATATCTTAATATATAGATAAGCATGTGAAGTAGGAAATTAACTTGTTAAGATTTGTTTCGCTTTTTCTTCAATGAAAACAGTTCTTATATGTATAAGAAAAAAAATAAATGAGTTTTCCTATAATTTTAAATTAACTTATACACAGGCTAGCCTTTAAAAAAAAAACCTATACACAGGCTAAGTTTTAGAAGTTTTCTAGAAATTATGACAATAAGCTTTGTTTAAAAAAATAATTAAAATAAGCTATTTTTAAATTTTAGAAGCCCATTTTATTTTTTCTTGTTTTTCTCCTTTATTTTCTTCTTTCTCAGAAAGAAACCATCGTCAAAACTCAAAAGGCCTTCTCTGACGCAAGATACCCTCTGCTGTGTGGGTTATAATAAATTTTTTCTCTCCCGTTTAGTAAAAAAGTAACACTATCTAACAAAATGACGACGTGAGCTTGTTAAAACGTCTTTAACATGTGTAAGACCTTAATGTTACTAGGGGGAAAAAAATAATTGTCTAACCAATAAAGAACATTCTCAATGTAGCTAAAACTTCAACATAAATTGCATTCGGTGATGGGATTTACAATTGAATTGAATTGACAAACATCCTGGAGCATCATCAAAATTTTCAAGAAATGTATCAAAACTATGTAGCTTACCAAATTCCCAAGTTAGTCAATTTTTTTTTTCTGAAGTGCGTTAGTTAAATTCTTGATACAACAACAAAAACAAAGTTGTGGCTGGGCTGGGACAGGAAGAGCATATTTAATTCAATGTTGGGGTTAAGGTCCAGCTTCAGCATCTGTGCCACCATTATTTAGCTTTGAATCATTATTGGGTATCCAAAACGTGAGAACACTTGAAGCTGCAGCGAACATGGCCTTGTGAGGGGCCCACTTCAAGCACGAAGGAACACCAATATGGCTGGTCCAACATGCCACCTGCAGGGAAGAAAACCAGAGGCTCATCATCGCAAAAATTTTGCGCTATTACATTGACAAAATATAAAATATTGGTTAAAATATGACTTTTTCTTTTAATCTTTTATTAAAATTTCATTTATTTTTAGGTCTTAAAATTAAAAGTTAGGTACTTTTAATCCTTGATGAGTGACACCATATTTTTGTTGAAATGCAGAGATTAAAACGATTTTTTTTATATAACATTAAAACTAAAAACGAGACCCTCTTTAAGCCTGAAATATATCAGTAAATAAATATATAAAACCTTTTTCAGCTGACATCATGCTACTGTTTCAACGTTTCATTCATGTCTTTATGCTCATGACATTATTTATGCTCCCTCCGTATCCTCTTTTAAGACCAAAGTTTTGTTCCTTTTTATAAGAAACATTCTAAAATATATTTAGCATTAACTATTTTTTACATAAATACCCTTAATTAAAATCATGGCAGTGAAAGATTGTATCAACAAAAAATTAGAACAATATCCATTAATGTTTTTATGCGTTTCATTAATGTTAAGGGTAATTTTGAAAAAAATAATATAAATATTGGACATATTTAATGTTATCCTTAATTCTTATGAATTAGTTAACTGATTAGAGGGAGTGTATAAGGATTAGGGGCATAAAATCAGAAGTATAATACATAAGCAAGCAACAGTACACTCAGAACAGAAAGGACAGTACAGTATGAACACATTGTCAATAGCAAACATTTTACAGGAATTAAGTCAATAATATTGAGATTTTGGCTATTTTAAAATCCAAAGATAATGTGTGGAGTTGAAACCAAGGATTAAGTCAAAGCTTCAGATTCTGATAAAACACATGCACATTTATATTAAATATGAATCTACTAAAATCTAATTCATTAATCTTTAAATCAAGTTATAAGTCCATATTTTATCTTTTGAAATTAGGAGTTAAATCCATAAAAGTAAGACAGCTCAACAATAAATTGATTACCAAATGGTGGTAGCTGGAATTGGAATCCCCAGTCGATGGTAACTGGAGTGCGAAGATTGGAAGAGTGACAATCAGCACAGGAACAAGAGAAGATAACATGCAGAAGTGTTAAGAAAGGTTTTTAAACAGTTTTGGATAATGATTGTAAGGGCTGTTAGCTGTTGCTAACAGCACCCATCTAATGTTAGATAGCTATTGTAAGGGCTGTTGGCTTTTGCTAGCAACACCCATCTAATGTTAGTCAGCAGTACAGGGCTGTTAGTCTCTTCTAACTGCACCTCACTAGGATCAGGCAGTTAGATTCTGTTGATTAGTTAGAATCAGTTATGGTTAGTTCAGCAGTGCAGAGGTCTATATATACCTCAATTGTAACTAACTCTAACTAACTTTTACAGATCAATAATATCAGTTTCTTTCTTCTTTGATTTTCTCTCTTCTGTTCTCTCTCAGTTTAACGAAAATGTCTCATTTTAAAGTATCCTTTTAGAATTAAAAATAAATAAATAAAATTAGCAGAATCATATTGTAGTAGAAAATAGGGAATACCTCATTTTTCATCTCAATACTCCAAGCTTGCATGGTTCCGCTTCCAGATCCTTAGACATCAAAATTAAGAAAATTTTATACTCATTAATTACATCTAGCTTATGGAAAATGTTAATGGTAGAACAAAGTAACCAGCACCCACAATCTAATGAATCTATACTCATCGACTATAATTTCATTTGAAGAACCATGTATGATATACTACACACCTCATTTCATTATGGGCAGTACTCTTGAGCTCAGCAAATTCAATAAGCAATAATAGAAAGGAAATGATGCTTGAAAATAAAATGACATTTTCTCAGTTTTAGATCAAACAAGTCCTACAGCTTGGCCAGTCATCTTCCTGAGTATAATTATCAAATTGGTAATTTCTCTTATCAATAGTATATTACAGCCCATGGTGGAAAGACAAATCAGCTATGCCACATGGCAGAAAGTATTAAAGGCAAGTAGGGGAAGCACAATATTCAAAATCAGTATTGTTAAACAGATTATGGTGGAGCGGGTTTGGGTGTAAAACACCATGGTGAATGACAGCAGTCTATGCTTTCTCAGACATTTCAAGGGTCTTTCTTTTGTGAGGGTGGGGGAAATAACATTTTTTGGGGTTTTAGATTATGTATATAAATCCCAAAATGTGAATTGTCTCAGAGTTTGAGTAAATGGGTATAATATAAAGATGTTATTTCCATTTGTCTCCCGCACAACCTACACTGTGAGTTGCAAATCATGTCATCAGACATTGACCCCTCTGTTACTCCAGGAAGCACAGCCATCTCTAGTTATTTCAATTTTATTGTAATATTATTTTAGTTCCAATTTTGTGCATCTGACACTGTTTCTCATACTTCTCCCAGTTCTCTGTTTGTCTTCTATTTCAATTTTGTTTCTAGGTTTCTCTTACTTATCTCTTTTTTATTCAAACAATGTCTTCTTTCATGTGATTGTCTTGTTTTGTTTCAATTTCATGTATTTCAATTATATTAAATACTCTATTTTAGTCCCCACCCTGTCCTATTTCAGATTTCAGTAATCCTTCCCTTTATTATTTTAATATGTTGATACGGAATTTAAAATTTTGACCTTATTTCATATTGTACAGCACAAGTTACAGTGTCAGAAGACACTTTTTTTTTTAAAAAAAAATGTTTTTAAATTAAAGAAACTTTTTTGTTGTTATTGTGGGAATTATATTTTATTTATACTTATAGGATTAGTATCAAGTATAGTAAGTGAAGCATCTTCAAATCCTTCTAGCATTGATGCAAGGAAATGACACTAACTGTTGTTTACACAACTTGTGATCTTAAAGGATGGAATGAATAGAGCAAAAGAGCACATTTCATGGGAAAGAAGGGCAACTTTGTAGCTTAACCTAAAGGTCCAAAAGAGGTCAAAGAAGAATTGTGGGGGATATTTGAAGGATAAGAAGAATCAAGATGATGAAAGTTTTCAATGAATGCACCATGATCTTGATGACTAAGGTGATAGTAATGAAGTAAGAAGGATTTAGAGATTGTAACTAATACTACTAGTGGAAGGATCAAAGGAAGTGTGATTGGAAGAGCCCCACCAATCTTCTTTATAGAAGACAAGAAAATGCAATTGAAAAATAAAAAAGATAAATGAAGGCATAGCAAGCATAAGGGAGGCATGTGATAAGGAGATAATGACAAAAATTCATCAATACATAGCTCGAGGTACCAAGCTAGGTTGTCTTTTAACATAGTTAAGTTGCAAAGCTTTCATGAAATGCTTACAGCCATTAGAAGCTTTAGACCAAATTTAAAATCCCCATCTTACCATGATATAACAGTCCACACTTCAACGAGTTGGTGGACATTGACAATTTGTTTAAGTATCAAAAGTACTAGTGGGGAAGACTTGAATGCTCTATTATGTTTAATGCATGGTTGGGTAGAAAATAGAGATCTTTAATCAACTTCTTGATGATCTTTAATCTATTTATGCATTAGATGTTGTGTAAACTAGTTAGAAAATACTGAGTTGTTTGACTCCATTGTGGATGACATGGGGAAGAAAAGATTGTGCAAGTTAAATGAACAAAGGAAGCAACTATGTTTTTGTCTAGTAAATTACTAGAAGAAAAAAACCACATTTATGTTGAGCTCTTAGTGCAACCCCACTGCATAAATTTGATGTTCAGAGAGTGGAGAGTTCCCTCTAATGAGAACAGTTCAAAGGGTAATATCTCTTGTTGGCTTCATCTATAGACATTCCAGATTTTAAGTATCTTGAGTTTGTAGAAGTACTTTATTAACAAAAGGGAAATGGTGAGACATGTAGACACCTAATTTGAAACATCCTTCCTCATATTGAAAAAGGTTCTAAAAGAAAAGGAAAATATATCAAATGATTAGACAAATTATCAAAGGAGGCTAGAAGGAAGTAATAAAAATTGTGCATATTTCAATTATCCAAAACAATGTAGTGTTTACACTTGAGGTAATGACTCTTATGTGTGTACTTCACCTCATTGATATTGAGAAAAAACCAGTCATGAGTTATATTATATTAATAAGACAATGGAGAAGGCTAAAAAAGCCATCATGGAATATTTTTAGAACAATAAAAGTAAATATAAAGAAGTTTTTGAAAATACTAACACTAGGTGGATTTGGAGGATTCTTATATTTGCCTTCATTGTTCCCAAAAGATTGAATAATGGCTTCACTTATATGGGGTTTTTTCTTTACATTTATTAGCTCAGAAAATATGACAATAAGGCTAAGTTATTTATGAAATGATGGTTAATGACATTAATCCTGAAGGTTAATGAATAGGAGGATAATTAGTTTTGGACTCGGTTACTTGTATGTTATAGGTTGATTGGGTTCTTTTGCATTTATTAGCTTTGATAAGAGCTGACAATAAGGCTGTTATTGACTACATGAATTATGATTTTATTCTGCCAAAGATACGGTTGTTATGAGGTCAATTCCTAGTTTAAATTTAAAATCATTACATTGAGAATTTTGAGTATGGTATACAACTTTACATTGATACAATATATTCCAAGCTTATTTTTCATTATGTATCTGAATCTTATGATTTAAATACAATTCATGATTCTAAAATCAACCATGAATTATATATATATATATATATATATATATATATATATATATATATAAAACTATGAATTAACAATTTAAATAGTGAATTGATAATTATGCTAATTTATACAAAGAAAATTTGAGTAAATTACATTAACCACCCCTGAAGTTTCATGAAATTACACAAATACCCCCTGCTTTTTTAACCATTACAGTGACCTCCCTTGCAAGGGGTGTTAGCGTAATATATAAGGAGGAGTCATTGTAATGTTCTCAAACATTAAGGGGATGTTAGTGTAACATATAAGAGGAAGCCAGTGTAATGTTTGCAAACAAAAAGGGGATTAGAGTAGGAATAGACAAAAAAGTGTGTAATTTGAAAAAAGCTCAAGGGATGTGAGTGTAATTTAGTCAAATTTAATTATTACAAAGTGAGAAAACTATTCCTCTCGAATCCTTCTGTAATCAGCATATGCAAATGTTCAAATTATAGTTTATCACAGGAAGAAGGAAAGACAATTACCAACAGTAATTCTGAGTATATGATTTATAGGATGCTATACAATACCAAGACCTAATGCTCCCATTTGTAATTATAATTACGTCAACTACTAATACTATTAGTTCAAGCTCAAGTCCATAAACACCAAGACTAATAACCATATTTAAAAAAAAAAAGGATAAATTAGAAGGGTGTTTTGGTGCACATCAGCTGGTAAAAATAACCAGGAAGTAAGATGCAGTGAAAATAAAAGTTTTAAAAAGCTAAATTGTAAAGAGATGAAATGGGATACCTGCCACCAAGTACTTCCCATCTTGGGTAAATGTAGCCTCTATTGGGGTACCAGGAGATGGTTCCAAACTAAATCCACAACGCTGCACAAGTTAGAAAACTATCAATTTCCGCATATTTTGAAAAAAATACATTATTGCATACGGAAAATGCAATGCAAAGGATTCAATCGTCAAAGAAATTAACCTTGTCTCCTCCATATGCATCAAGAACATAAATATTGTTATTAGTAGTAGTCAGAAGCATTGATTTTCCGTCATTACTGAATTTGATATCACAAACTTCGGCTGTGTCACCACCAACTAGAAAGGTGTCAAAGGGACCCTACACCAATATGGGAAATGTCAGAGTTGTGAAGTTATGAAAAGCATAGCAAAGGCTAGAGAAAGGTTACAAATACAAACCTTGTCATAAGAACGAGAATCAAACAATTTAATAGCTCCCCCTTCCATTGCTACAGCAAAGACCAGGCCTTGTTGGTCATAGGCAATAGCAGGTCTACCACGTAGACGTAAGATGCCCTGAAAACTATATCAGTGAGCAAAATCATAATTGTTTCTCCTATAATTTTTCCTTGATGCACTGCAAATATTAATCTTTTGAAGCTCAACCATGGGTTTTAATTGCGATTACTGTCATGGTTGCATTGTGGTTGTTGAAGGCCAACTGCGATCAATCCAATTTTGCAATCACAGCCTAATGCAATTAGCAATGGCCGCCAGCATCATGTGATGGCTTTCCACATTTTTAAACCTTGAGCTCAACTATAACAAAATGTTATCATGTTAAGTGAGTTATGAAAAGAAGTGTAGAAAAAGTCACCTGTCTTTTATATATATTTACTTAGTAATTCTTGTGCTACACAGAATCTATACTTCTTTTAATTGGCCTTCAAAAGTCACACAACTATCCTCCCCCCCCACCCAAAAAAAAAAAAAAAGAAATGAAAACTACCAACCTGGCAAGCATTTACCCGAAGATCCCATATCCTAACACTGTGGTCTAGAGAACCAGACATGAAGCTATCATTGATTGGAGACATGCAGAGAGAAACAACTCTGTAAAGCAAGACATGGAAAAAGAAATCAGCAATACGATCATGTATAATAAAGGAACTGACACACTCAGAATCATTGACCAATTGCTGTCTTCCTTATTGGGTTCAAGAAAAGGTGAGGCTCAGGAAAGCTTTACATACATACATCAATTTAACATAGAGCAGAAGATATAAACAGGAAAGTAAAAAGGATCAAACAAATAAATAAAAAATATAAAATAACTATCCAGCAAAAATTGAAAATAAGACTAGTTCTATTTTACTTTTATGTAGGGTAAAAAAAATCATAATCTTAGTAGCCAGAAATACTTCCCACCAAGTGAACTTACACAATAATGATTACTTATAGATTGTGATCTTAGTCCTACAATCAGAGACCAACGATGTCCCAAAACAAAAGGGAAATGATGCAACAATAAGAAACAAGAATTATTTTTTGCCTACGGCATATAGCAACTAAGCAAAAGCACCAAGTTTTCCTTCTGCACTGTAAAAAACTTCATATATGAAAAAAGTACATTCAAACCTAACCTCTGTTTATGCCCTTTGAAGTATCGTAGGCAGCGATTATCATACATTGATAAATACTGCAATGATTCTGGCACACAAGGAATAAGAAGTGAATAATTGCAAGCATAATTTGTAGCCACTGACTAGCTGTAAATTACATCAAATAAAACTGTCATATAGAGAAGCCAACCTCCAGTAGACTCCAAATTGTACTTTGAAGAGCATATAACAGAGCTTGGATGATGAGTAAAACATATACGATCAGTACCATGTTTCTTATTAGAAGTGGTCTTCAATAACCTGGAATTCATGGTAAAATGCATAGAAAAAAATTATTCATGTATGAAGCAGTAAGTAAATCATGTAAACTTTATCATTTATTAGACAAACCATTTACAAGGAAAAAAAGAAGACATAATTGGTACAATTAATAGTGGGCTAAAATTTATTACATTAACAATTTAAGCTTCTGCAATAAAGCAAATTTATTTTCTGGATATAATGAAACAAACTTAAAAACTGAAATGATTGTTTAGTATTCAGAGTTCATAAGTTGAGTTTGTAGCAAATTTTTAATTTTTAAATCCCAAATAGTGGGATTACTTTTTGTCATAAAAGTAAACTCACTTAGCATTAGCAATGTCGTAAAGTCGCACCGAGTCATCCCCACTAGACGTGACAAGTAAATCATCCTTTCGATGGAAATCAATCGAATGTATCATCCCACCCTGAAAATACAAAGATCATTAAACCCTACAGAAAAGACACAATTGCAATGAGGCCACCATTTCAATGTCAAGAACAAGATAATGAAAAAGAACATAATTTTGTTTTCGAAAATAAAAGATTAATAATCTCAATAATTTGCTCAAAAAGAATAACATCAACAAGTTCAAATAAAAAAATCTTCACTGCCAGTATTGCTACATTCAGAACAAGAGATCGCAACGATGGATATTTTTAGAGCAAAAAGGCTCGCTAATAGATTAAAGGACAACCCTAACGGAATTTTCTTTTTCCCTTAACAAGAAGAAATACCTAAAAGGTGAGAGAGGGCACTGAAATAAGAGTAAAGAGAATGAAATTGAAAGGGGAAAGAAGGGTTACGAAGTCGGAGAAGACGGCTCCTATGGACATGCTTCGAACCAAATCGTCGTCAAGCTCCGTAAACGACGCCGTCGTCATGCTGGCGGAGCAAAGTAGCAGCAGAGTGGAAAGAAAGTAAGAGAGCAGAAAAATCCGCCGATGCTTTTTCACTGTTGTTTTCACTTAAGTAGTGGGATAGGTTGGGATATTCGGTTAACTCACAATTATTTATTTTTAAGATAAATATTTGATACTTGGAATTTGTAAGGTACTCACATAATAAAAATATAAAATTTTGTTTTTAAATTTTAAAGAAAAAAGATAAATTTATCTTATCATTAATTTTTATTAATCCAAACGGCTAATCATAGTTAACATCGCGGGAACTATTTGTGGGAGGCAGTGTGCAACATGCATGATCACAAATTTACCCTCTCCTAGCTACATATATAGATATATATACGTGCTGCTTTGGGTGGGATCAAGTGATGGCAAGTTCAGGGTGAAAGCAACATATAATAAAATCACCTTGTGTGACATGCACGCTCCCTCAAGACCCTCTTTGGAAGATAAACCATGCATGATGCCTTTCTAAGAAATGGCAAGAAAAGAGATAGGCACATGACTGAGGATGCATTTTGCATCATCTATGGCCAAGAGGGAACTACCCTCCATGCCCTTTGGCAAAGGAGTAGGTCAAGGGAGCAAGGAATGGCCAACTCGGTTTGGCGTGTTGTTGAATCAGATTTGGATTCGTAGAAATAACTTTATTTTCGATGGAGTACTGTGGGGTGATGATTCCAAGTGTAGTATCTTATTAGCAGAAAAGCTGATGCAGGAAATTGAATTGTATGTGATGGACCGTTTTCTAAAGCATCTAATAAGGTGGCGTGTGGTGGCATTATACGTGACTTTAAGAGCAGGCATTTAAGGCCATTCTCATGTGGTTTAGTGCCTTGCTCAATCCTGAAATCAAAGCTTTGGGCTATTATCAATGGAATTAGGCTTTCTCTTGCCAAAGACTTCAGGAAAATTTCGGTAGAATCGAACTCTAAGAATGTTGTCGAGCTAGTGAAGAGAGGAGTGGCTTCGAATCGTAGTCGAGGCCAACTAGTCCTCATGGTTCATCGGTTAAAGGAGGAGATTGAAGATTTTCGTTTGTCTCGTGTCATGTGCGAAGGCAATGTTGTGGCTGCTAGTTTGGCAAAGCATGACCTACTGTTCCTCTCCTAGCTAAAGCTAGTAGGATGGTTTTTTTTTTTTTTTTTTTTTTTTGTAGTGGTTTTGTTTTGTTAGGGGCATTATAGAGTACAGAATGAGGAAATCTTGGAATATCATTGGATAAACAAAAGCATCAAGAAGATTTATTAGGGAATTAATTAAGTTTTATTAGGAAAATTAGAAATATATTTTGTTTTTTTTTTCCTTTTTCTAAATAGATATCATTATCTTTATCATATTTATAACTCATAAATTAAAAATCTTATTTGTTAATAGAATCTAACATAAAAATATATAGTTGCTTGGATTAGAACTTATCGAAAATACTTTTACAGTTTTCATAGTTATTATATTTATTCTGCTATTAATCTTATCTTATGATGTTAAATATTTGTAATCAAGTTTAAAACAAGATAAAAAAAAACCATACACTTAAGTAGATATTATATTTTTATGTTAATTAATTAGTTTAATAGTTAAAGTAAATCATCTAATAAAATTATTAAAAAATAAAATAAATATAACATTTATCATTGTGAATTCTGTGAAGTATAATATGAATGAGCGAAACTATAATAAAATAATAAAACCCTATTTTACTTGGATTAGCAAAAATTTAATGCCCAACACGGTTCTTTGAATTCCTAAAGTAGTATTAGCAATACATTACACAGATTGCACTTAGATTTAACGCTAGTTATGCACCTCAAAAGAAACACATCACGCAGGTATAAAAAAATTAATTGTGGTTTTGTCAACATAAAACAGCATGGACCAATCAGGTATGGCAAAATTAATTGTGATTTTGTCAATATAAAACAGCATGGACCAATCATATCAATTATGAAGGATTAGGGATGGAAAGAATGAAAAAGAAGAATTATCAGAAACTACAAAAAAGATGAAAAATAAGAAGCAATAATAAACAACAAAAATCAAACCCTAGTCAGCTCAGCTATAAAGTGCTAAACAAAACAAACAAAAGAAGATACTATCGGAGAAGGGGCATAATATTAAATTTTATAATGCAGCAAAGACATCCAAAATTTTTTCTTAAAAACCGATTCATAAGGGGGTGTTTTACCTAGCTATATAAGCACTTATCAAGTTGGTTAAACATCCGATGTTGGACTATTCTCAACACGCCCCCTCGAGGCAGGGCTCGTCACTACAAAGCAAGGGCTGGCGGCACCCACCGGATAAAATATGACTCTGATACCATATTAAATTTTATAGTGCAGCAAATACATGCATCCGAAAAGACCCCTTAAAAACCGGTTCATAAGAGGGTGGTCTACCTAGCTATATAAACACTTATCAAATTTGTTAAACATCCGATGTAGGACTATTCTCAACACATAAGACATCCTTCAATGAAATCCATTTATACTAATTTAAGGGAAGCAAGTTTAAATACGTGGTAAGTCATTAAGAAGAACTGGCTTAGAACTTCCTCAACGCATTCTCACCCCAAAATTAACTGACCTCTTAGCTTTTTGATGAAATATCACACTGAGTCCATCATCAATTATGAGTCACAAGTAATCACATAAATTCAGGGCTTAAGCTCAACCAAACTATGTAAGATTTGTAAATAGTAATGCTCATATGACCAGGTTGCATGGACTATATGGCTAGCTAACACCCATGTAATAACTTAATTAGCCTATAGAATTCTGGAGTTCATACTTCGTAGAAACTTTTAAACCATGAAAGTAGGGATGGATTTTTTTTTTTTGGACATAAAAACGTTGAATTATTTGCTCATGACAAATGAAGAAACATTTATTTATATATAATAAATTAATAAGTTGCCCCGGACAAGGAAAACACAAACTATTACATTCAACTTCTAACATTTCAATTATTCCTTTCTTTATAGTATATATATATATATATATGAAATGGTCTTCAATTCCTTCATAAGATACACACATAGATTGCATGTCTTAAATTAAATATCACAATATGCTTTGATACGACTTGTATATTTTACGGCTTCTTCTGTGAAACGAAAACCAACGTATGCATAATGGTCGAATGGCTTCTAGCGTATTGGATGCTCCTCATGACTAGATCCTCTAATGCCTGTACCATCTTACTATTGTATGAAAATAATCCCAAGAAGTACCTTGTTACCTTTGATTTCATGATCACACAATGTTCACAAGCTCTTATCCTTTCACTACTCTGGACCTAAGTAAGCAAATGAATTAAAGCTATTCAAATTAATCAAAAGTTCAGCAAAATGGAAATATTAATTCCAAGTAAAAAAAAACTCAAAAATAATCTTTTTAATATATTTTTGGCTTAAATATATTTTTAGTCATCAATAAATTAGTTAATTTATTTTTAGATTTCCAATAAAAAAATTGGTGTTGAGTACTCCCTCTAATAAAACAATTTTTAAATTTATTTTTGGTCTTTATTATTTTGTTTTAATATTTCTTCTAATATATTTTTTATTATGTTAAATATATTAAAGTTATCATATATAAAAAAAATATTATAATAAGTAAGATTAATTTATTAGAAATAGTGATAAAAATTAATAGAATCATTTGAATATATTATTATAGCTATGATTTATTTAATTAATTTTTTATTTGATCTAAATATTAATAATATAACTATTATGTTTAAATGGATTAAAATAATGTTTATTTAAGTTTTTTAAAATAATAATATTTAAGCCAATATTTTACTATAAGATTATTGTAGAAGCTAACCATAAATGCATCACCAGTCATGACACAAAACAAAGGTGAGGCATCAACACCAAACCATTCTCCATCTTTCAATTTAACTTCTAGGCCATCTACCCTCTGATGCAATATGGTTATGAAGGTTGAGTCCGTACGAATATTCACTCCCACGCTGCTCTCATCCGTCGCAGGTATCTTATATCTGTAGCTTCGGAAAGCATAAATATTGGTTGACTCGAGGAATGACTCGCATTAATTTCAGCTTGTCCAGGCCATAGCTATCAGATACCATTCTCTGCATGGTTTGGTCTAGTTCTTCTAATAACTTTGTATATATACTCGTTGGCACTTTCACTATCAAGAGTTTCGGTTGCCATGGACCTAATAGATTTTGTCTTTTTTAAGAAGTTACATATAAAAGATATATATATATATATATATATATATATATATATATATATACCTTCCATAACATAACAACTCCCGTAACAAAAACACACACACAAATGTACAGGACGTTACAGATTTATTGAAGATTTAAATACATTTTTATTACGAATTATTGTAATGTCCAAAATAAATTAATTAATGCAAGACCACCTTAATTTTTATAATTATTCAGTGGTCCAGAAATATTTATTTATTACTGGTGATTGTGTGATGAAGTTGTCATTCAAATAATTTTATTTTTAAGTCTCGAGGATCGTATATTTTTCTTTCTTATATTATTAATCAGCAACTCCCACAAATAGTTTCAATCAGAACATACAAAATTCCCTTCATTGACCAATATCAATGTTTGACATAAGTGGTACTCACCTGTACTTTTTAATGTATTTTTTAACCAAGTGATTCATGATTTCAATTCTAATTAATCTTTAAATATGAAATAAATCATATTAAGAGAAAAAATACTCATCTTAAATACATTCTTAGTTTTCGGAAAAAATTAGTCATCATTTCTAACAGATCCTACTTCATATTAATACCAACAAAATATAATTATTTTCAATCCTTTAAATAACCCTTAAGGATTTTGTATGATCATAACATTATTACTGCACATGATATATATACCGGAACGGGTGCAATTTTTAGCATGGAAGTTGCTTAGATTTCGCAAGATTTATGTATCCTTTGACAGTATGGATAGTATTATCACTCAAAATAATTTTAATTAGCCGATATGATAAATCTGAAAGTTAAGATTGTTGTCGAATTATAATGATAATGATAAGGATAAATAAATTCAAAGTTATTTTGAATTATTTGAATTTATTATCATTAAAAAGTATGATTTGGAAAAATCAGAGTCAACAAGGTATCTTCATTTATTATGGATCCAAAAAACTTGGAACGATCAACTAGGCAGTTAAGGCTAGGATTTCAGTGGAAGATAAGCTTAACTAAGCATGCATTGAAGATAAGAGCAAAAATCAAAGCCAATAAGGCATGGTTAAAGATATGATTAGTCGAATCCTATGTAAACTAGCCGAAATTAATAATTAGACAACCAATTAGTGGCCTAACGTAGTGAAGCACAATCTTAGACAATTATTTCTTATCTTTGTGTATAAATATTTGTTTGAAAAATGTTGGACACACAATCAAACCAATCAATCAATACAGGTATCTTTTCCAGGCTATCTTTCTTTCAATTTACTTGTTTGTTAGAGACACAACCAAACCAATCAATCAGTACACTTGATCTTTTTCGACTATTTTTCTTCCAATTTACTTGCTTTCTTTCTGGCTATTTTCAAATTCATTTATCTTTTAGTCATATACATCTCTAAATTTTGTTACAATTCACTTCTAACCAAGTATTTTCAAAGTAACTTGGAAACCCATTACAATGGAGAGAGAGATTTTCTATCTTAACTCACAAATCGATTGATCATGAATTCAACTTTTAGAATCGTGTTAGAGCAGAAGTTAACCGAAACACATTTGGCTAGCCTTGTTATTTCACGCAACAACAAAATTGGCGTGCTCGATAAGACTAGAGTAGGTGAATTTATCAAACAATTTGATCATAGACTAAGTCGTGCCAGCTTATGCATTTGCGTTCTGGTAAGACAACATGTGAGATGGATCAACAAGCCAAGAACAAGAATGGTTGAAAAAAAGAGGAAAGAACTCATTAGGGATGCCTACTTCCTTGATGACAAGTCTAGTAGCAACAACATTGCCTAATCCTTCAATTGGTAATATGTTTATTGTATCATGTTTGTTGATGCTACTATATACCTAATGAAACATCCGTAGTTACGACCACTTTGTTCATCTGACAATAGATAGACTTGGGAATACATGACATAATGTATCAATTACCTAGGCAACTAGCTGAAATAGTCAAACCTATGGTGCTGAATGAGATGCAACAAACTAAAGAATTGGAAGTGAGAAGGGTGAATGCTAGCGAAAATTATGCTTCTTCAATGCTTATAAATCACGAAGTGCAAATCAGGTAATTAATCTGGATTCTTCTCATTTAAATGGGCCAATTCGGGCAAGATCAACGCCATTGGTCTAGCCGAATATTGCCTTTATGCACTACATGGCAAGCAACTCAGCCGAATATGACCACAACAGGAATGTTTAATATAGTCTACCTGATAGGCAGCCACATGGGGTTTTTCCCTAAACACTTAGTAGCAAGCACGATTCATATGTCTGCCAATGTTAGTAATTTGTTTGTTTCTACCCTTGGGGGGAAAACAAAAGCAAATAATTATGCTAATCGTTTCTTTCCTCCATAGGTAGGACTAGCTAAAATGCCAACAAATACTACTGGCCTGATCGATCTACCTTATGTAGCATCCTTTGTATCACATATGGGAGGTACCTGTTAGGCTATGACTAAGGCATTAATAATGGAGAAGCATCTTATGTGAACAATGATGCAAACTTGGGGGCAAATACTATGGGTCAAATCGGCTATCAATCGTTGAAAACTACCATAACACCTCTGATAGACCTAGAGATGATAGTAGAGACCATGAGGAAGTTTTTCGGCATTCAACTAAAGTCAATAGAGATACCTATGTACAAGAAGTCGTATCCATAATGGGTGGATTGTATGATGCCTTTGTTGAAGGGATACAAGACACCAATTTTATTTTATTTTTACTTTTACTAATGAAGATAGGAAATCGACTATGGATTACATAAGACGATTCAAAGTCTAGAGCGGTGAAGCTAGTCATAATGAGTTTCATAAGTTACAACCATTTCCTTTATCTCTTACATAAGTAGCTTTTACTTGGTACTTGAACTTGCCTTTGAACTCAATACAAAACTAGGTAGACATGGAGAGATGCTTTCATGATATGGGGATCTCATTTAATCTTGCTAGTCAACATTGACGATGAGAGTGGTGAAAGTTATGAAAAGGAAGCTGAAATCATGGCATCCAAAATCCTGCGGAGTAAAACTTACTCACGTCCAACATTAAAGCATGGTGAAATATCAAAGATCAAACTAGAAGTGGGGGTTGAATAATGTGTTAGACAAATGTGATAACTTTTTCTCAAAGTAAAACATTTTCACAAAAAGATTTGTAAAAGGTAGGTTATGACAATTTCGTCTAGTGATAGAAAAATAGTTTTAGTGAAAGATAAATAAGAGTTTTCACAGAGGTTTTTCAAATAAACACTTTGTGACCAAGTGTGTCAAAGTAAACTTAAGAGAATACTAATCAAATAACTTATGAGAGAAAGTTTATGTTGGTTTACTCAAACAAAGCTATGTCTAGTTCTCCTTTACACACTTGAAAAGGGTCCCACTAATCAAAATTGATCACAAACAAGTATTCGATATTGTCACTCTTGGCTACAATAATATTCTTTAGGCCACTACTGGTACACTCTTTGACTCTCTATAAATCTTAGAAATTCCAAGTATTTTTTTACACTAAGTCCATCTTGGCTTTCACAAATAAAAGTTTGAATAAATACAATGATTCAATAATATTCAAAGAGTGGATAAAAACTTAAGCTCGATTACATATAAAATTTGCTATGCAAAGGATGAACTATTTAAGTTAAGAGTATGTCATTTAATGATTTTGACAGAGTTTCTCTTCAAACTTCTTTTGCTTGTTTTCTCAAATATGCTTCATTGTTGAAATCCTGAGCTTGAGTCACCTTTTATAGACTTCAATGAAGGAGTCATTATGGGATCAACGTTGACTCTTGAAATGATCGATGTCTCATAATTGGAGTCTATGCAACGTGCAACGTGACACACTTTGGTTAGAGAGAGAAGAATAAAAGTACAAACAACTGCATGTGCTTCTCTTCCATAACTATAACGACCCTTGAAGAATATTCTTGCTAATTCCTTTTATTTTGTCTTTTCCTTAAATTCAAATGTTAGCATTTCAAATAAAAAAAGGCAAAAACAAAATCGAAAAAGCAATGTTCATGCACTTTCTTTTGTAGCTAACATTGACTATTCGTACTCGTTGGACGCCACTTAAAAACAATATAAAATAAAGTGTGTAAAGGATTAAGTCCATTAGACGCAAACAAAACCAACTCAGTGTTTGAACACTAGTTTTCACAATGAATGGACGTGCGTGCATTAACAACGTATTTGATGCTGAATAGCTTATTAATAAAATTATTTTCCACTTATGGTTGGACTTGTACTTACTAGAGTTGTAGGATATGAATTAAAACCCAGTGTGATCGTTATGTAGTAGGTCATGTTCACTTAACAATAGCTCATAAGACCATAAACAATTTATACCTTTGTAATCATCAAAATCACAAACAAGGTGGATCATCTAGTGGTCAATGGATCATCCAGTCCTAACAATCTCCCATCTCTTATGATGACAAATCATATAAATTTTGATCAACACAATCATGATAAAATAGAATAAGTAATGCATGATCAAAATGATGGAGCGTTGAATGTGTCGTTCAAAATGATCTGATTCTAGAAGGCTTTGAATGTGTCCTTTACCAACCTTTTCCCACTAAACAAGGAACTCTAATTCCTTGGGCGGTTAACTACTTCCACCATTGCTGGGCATTTTTGTTTCTTCTTCAATTTCCTCCTTGCCTCTTCTGGTGTTTCTTCCATTGATGGACGGATACATTGTTGTGTACATGGGACCAACCAATATGGTTGCATCCTTACCAGATTGGGATATGTTGGTCACATTCATGAAGGAGTTTCAAGAGAGACTATATCATCTGAAGGTGGAGCCTTATAGGTCTCTGATGGTGTATGCTGATAATCATACCTCGTTCATTCAGGTGTAGATGCAGAAGTGAATTCTTTGTGGGCGGGCTCTTTGAACACCTCTTCACTGACTTCACACTTCCTTTATATATTTTGTGGATTTGCTGAAGTGAATGTCAAAGGAAACCTATATTCATCAGCCATGGGTGCCTTCATCTTGTAATCAGTCTTGAACTTCTCCAAATTGATGGGTGATGGAGAGATGGATGCTGCTAAGATGGAGAGGATGGTCGAAGCCCCTGTGGAATGATTGGTGCATCTAATGATGTTCCTTCACTACTTTATGATAAGGGAGGAGATGGTGGCATCTAATACAATTCAACTATGTATGCTGCAATACAATTCCACAATTTGAATGATAAGTCAAGCGATTTGGTTGCAAATAGGGGAAATATGTCTCTTGACCTTTTGTGGACTCTTAAGTTGCTAAAGAAAGCACTTGATTCGGGGTGACTCTTAGCAGAAATACAAACAAATTAAAGTAAAGGCTGAATTAATGGAAAGCAATAAAATCGACAAAGAAAACTCGAAAATAGCTAAAAAATAATTGTACTGATTGGTTGTTTTTGGTTAAAGGTTCTTACAAATGTTTCTGAAACAATTATTTATACTATAAATCTAAACCAACTTAATTTAAATCATCTTCGTCCATGATTCATTCATTTTCAACTAATTCGGCAGGTTTACCCGTGTTTCAACTAAGCAACCATGCAGAGCATATCCCACGCTCCCATTTTTTAGGAACCACCTCTTAGATCATGGGGTCTTCACATTTACAACTAACTTCATCTAGAATCCCGTGATTTTAGCTTTAATTCAAACTCTGATGCGATTATCCTCTAAGCATCCTCTTAGTTTTATAAAATTGGTTGAATTATCTTCTATAACGATCATATCTTATCACTTATCTGAAATAACAGCAAACCCTTTTCGGCTAAGCTTCCATCCCGTTTCATTCGAGTAAGTGAAAATATTTCAATTGGTAACAGGTCCAAGATAAGATCTTTTCCACCATTCCACAACAACTACAACACAAGGGCATAAAACGCACATAAACCTCAAGTAAGAACCCAAAACAAGCTTTTTCATATGCTACCATGAGTGATCCACGAGGAAACAAAAATGAAAGCAAAGGGGAGTAAGAAAGGTTCTTACCACACTAAGAACAACAATGAAAGGAAAAAGAAGCTTCTTTTTGCACAAAGAAGAAGTAAAACTCAAGCTCCCAAGAGGATGATGGTTCTCTTAAAAAAAAAAGAAAATAGTAGATAATGATATTTTGATTTAAGTTTCAGATTTTCAAAAGGTTTTTTTAGAATTTTATGACTCTTTCACTTCATTTTCTTCAAACCCACGCTTCACTAAGCTCTACCCATTTTTCATTACTCAAGGCCCACTCACTTAGGCCCAAATACTTTAAAAACCAACTAATCACACATAAAACATGATTTAAATATTAAAAAAACATGATTTAAGTATAAACATAAATATGAGCATGGATATAAACACCAAAAACCATCACCAAATAAACAATTAAATTAATTAATTATGACAATTAAATTATTCTTGCAATCCAATTAAAATCACCTAATTAGACATTACGAAAAACATAATGTAATACATTTAATTGTAATATATTTTTATATTTAAAAGTTTTTTTAGATTATCATATTATTGGTGCAAATTGGATAAACTTATTTATATATATATATATATATATATATATATATATATATATATATATATATATATATATATATATATATATATCAATAAATATTAATTATTAGAATGTAATTAATTTTTGTTAGCAGAGAAAATTAAATTCACAATATTTTCCTTCGATTCTTCTCTCTTAATTATTCAACTCACCTTATATCTCCTTTGGATAAACTTACATTAGTAGTAACATTTTGGAAATTATAAATTTTATCAATTATAATGGTTGAATTATATTAATTATTGACAATTTTGGTTTTGATCCTCCATTTGTTCTTTTTAGTATCTCAACTTCAATTTGGAGACTAATTAAGAAGACACAAAATCTGTTCTTATAGTCCTTCAAACACACTTCTGAGGACTAAAAAAGTAATTTAAAAATTTGAAAACTAAAAAAAATAACTGGGGAACTAAAACCAAAATGTCAAACATTTAAGGAATTACATATAACATATATAAACCTCAATTATATTATACATTATTGCTATAAATGGGTGTCAAATTTTGTATAATTACATATTTGTAAATATTTACTTATATTTTCAATTATATATTTTATATTAAAATAAATTGATACTATAAATATTAAATTAAAATTTATTTAATTACTCTCGTAACTTCATGAAACTCACAATATAATGTTGAAGTTATAAAATTAATTATTTTTTATTCATAAAAGTTACTAAAATAGAAATTTATCAAGATTTACGTCCGTGTTCAATGATTCTTGTAATTATTTCAATTGTCGTCAATTGGAATAACTATTATAGTTTTTCATCAATTTGCAGAGAAATTATTCGTGTTATAATTTTTCAATTTCGATTAACTATTCCCATCATATAATTTTATATTTTGTACCTCGTTGAATATATTCATCATTATCTTTATCCATTTTGGTTTCATTTTCTGGTTCCAGTTTTTTAATATATTAGAATTACATAGCCAAATGTGTCCCCGACAGCATGATATCACTGATTAATCAACCACTAGGACCACTATTGTTTTAGTCATTCGTCTTTATGAAGAAAATCTTTGTTTCATTTCAAATATTTGAATTTTATATGTACCCAAAAAAACTCTAGTATGTACCCCCCCAAAAAAAATTGATTTGATTGCCATGAAGCTGCCAAATGCTAATATATTTTAAATTTTAATATCCAATGCATCACTTAATTCGTCTGACCTGTGTGCTCATTAATGTGTCCCCCATACAGCGTGATATTACTAATTAATCAACTGCTAGGACCACTCTCGTTTTAGTCATTCATATTTTCCAATAAAATCTTTATTTTATTTCTAATATTTGAATTTAATCACAATGAAGCTGCCAAATGCTAGCTATTTCATTTTAAATTTTATTATCCAATGCATTGGTTGATTGTCTAACCAGTGTGCTGATTGCATTGGTTCTTTATTTCTTGGTCATATACGGGAAACCTAGCTATAACAAAACCATCCACTTTTTCATTTAACAGAATTAATTCATGTAAAATTTATCTGGGGAATTAATAGAAACTTTATACAGTTTGAAGTAAAAAGACACGACCAACACGAAATGATGGAGCAAATTATTATCTTGCCGTGGAGTTGGGTTTCGTGTAACAGTGGTAGTGTAACGTATCCAGTCTCACTTATTATGAAAATGGATTCCGTCATGCAGTTGTTTGAAATACTGAATCAATGAATTAGAAGTCAAATGTAAATCACTTACATAATATATATATATATATATATATATATATATATATATATATATATATATATTAAAAAAATAAATTATATAGTATAGCTAATAAAATATGATTAATTTATAATTTATATTCTAATATTATATAATTATTTATTACTATAAATTATTTTGTTGGATGTTATTATTAAATTATTAAAGAAGTTTTTGTTATTTTCTATGACTAAGTAAAAAAGTTGTCCAATGGTTATGAGTAAGTCTAATATAAATATATAAAATATATAAATATTAAATCATATTAAAATTAAGATAATAATTATTAATTATTATATATTGTTATCATGATTAAAATAATAGTATAGGAGCATATTATAGGCTATTCAATAGTATGTTTTAGAAATTATAAAAAAATTAAATTAATTGACAGGATCAAACCGAGCTAATGTGGTTCAGGTCACCAATTTTTATTAAATCCAAATTGATCAAATTGGATTGATCCAAATTGACTGCATTTCAAGTATGATAGCTTGACCAAATCGATTAGACCAACGATTTCCAATTGAATCGGTCCAACCGACTTGTTGGATTTGGTTTTCACAACTATACACTCTCATGTTGTATGATTGTCAAAATTCTCTATTCAAGATTCTAACTACATGTTTTCTGTCATGAGACGGAGAGTTGTTGTTAGTTGCGGTAATTGCGTCGAGTTGGTGGGTACACATCATTCGCAATGAATTTTTATAGCATGATAGCAAGAATATTGCTGTTAAAAATATAGCTAAGGAATATTTTATACGTACCAAAAAAATGTATGGGGCTTTTCTTTTGAGGACGTGCATAATTTCATATGATGTACTTGTTTTGGGTTGGACAGTGGCACATCTTGTGCTTCTATTCATGCCATTATTTAAAGATATAATGTTTTGATTTTTTTTAAAAAAACTTACATCCAAATTCGCTTGATATATTGTCTTACTATATGTGTACCCGATGCCATATTCATGGTTTTGTCATAAAAGAAAAATTCTCCGAATACAAGCAAAGACTAATATGTAGACAAATGTATTTCGTTGTCTCATAAAGTAAGCCATGATGTCACAGATTTATTGATGATTTAAATACGTTTTTATTATGAATTATTGTAATGTCCAAAATAAAATTATATATTAATGCATGACCATCTTAATTTGTATAATTATTCAGTGGTCCAGGAATATTTATTTTGGTGATCGTGTGATGAAGTTGCCATCCAAATAATTTCATTGTTGCATCTCGAGGATCATATATTTTTCTTTTTAATATCATTAATCAGCAACTCCCACAAATAGTTTCAATAAGAACATACAAAAGTTCCCTTCATCCTCTCCATATCCTGGCAACCAATCTTCTCATTGTTTTATACCAGATAGCATGACGAATCAGTGTAAAATATAATTATGTTTCACACCATTAAATAGTCCTTAAAGATTTTGTTATGATCATATCATTAATTTTAATTTTTGACAGATATAAATTTTATGTTATCTATATTTATGAATAATTCAATATGGAACATAATATTTTTGAGTTAAAAATTAAAATAACTTTTTTAAAAGTAAGGTTGATCTTTCAATCTACTTGTTTGAATATGGTTGAGTACCTTTAATAGAGTCTTCTCTTATAATAATCACATATTTTTTTCCACAAATTCAATTCAAAATCTTATTTAAAGGATTTGAGTCTGATTTCACTTGGCTATATATTGAAAAATATTTATTTAGTATAAACTTTGATTATATAAAATATACATCTATCCTATGCATTATACATACTAAAATGCTAACTACCATAAATGACGAAAATTTAAAACTTATGAACTCCTGGACAATGAAGATCAATGGAAATTACTCAGAAAGGGACAAGAAACTGATACCTTCTTTATACATAGAAATACTTATTTCATAAATGGGAAATGATGAGGATTTTTTTAAAAGATAAATATGAGAAATGAGGATGAAGATTAATTATAATAATTGCCCAGTGCGTACTCACTAATTTAACATTTATGTTTTCCATTTAAAATTAAGCTATTGAAAATATTATAATTTTTGTACTTTTTTTTATCAAGACAAAATTTTTACTTTGAGATCGATCGGATAAGAATTTGTATTATTTTATAGTATTTTATAGGATATATAATCATATTTTTTTTTCTGAAAGTGTGGTGGAGTGATAAAACAGTAAGACTAATTTATAAATTTAATGGTAACACTAATTTCTGAAAGTGTGATAAATTAGTCTTATAATTAAATTTGTAAGACTATTTTGTTAAGCTATAATATTCAATGATTGATTTGATAATAAGTTATATTTTTTGAGGACTAATTTAACATTAAGTTATAAAATTTAAGGATCAATTTGTTATTAAATTATATGTAGAACTAATTTGTTACACTTATTAATTATTGCACATTCAAGGATTATATTTGAATTTTTTTTATCTTTTAAGGACTAATTTATCCATGTCTCACACTTTTGAGGAAGAATTTGCAGTGATATAATTTTTTAAAAAATATATACTATTCTTGTATTAACTATTTATGAAAAATAATTATTTCAAATCATATAACTGATTTCAAATAATTATTATAAAATTAATTTTTTATTTATGTGACAATTCAAGATTTATGTATAGTGCCTTTATAGAATTGGAAACAAAATATTTTATAAAAAATGTTACAAATTATTTCACTGCAATTTATAACGCATCTTCAATGTGATTTTTAATCAAATATATTTATTTTTTATTCTCTAATTACATAATCATTATTGTTATCATTATTGGCATTGTCACACTTATGTGTCTGGATTTCTATTACACTATATTATTTTTATATTTATCATTTTTTAATTAATGTGTATATTAATTTTAGTTCAATATAATTTCTGAATACATGTTGATTTATGCGAATTTTCCTACTTCTTATATTATTTTTTATGCATTGCATGTAGTCTATTGTATTTTAGTAGTATTAAAAAAATACCTAAGTTTAATAATTAGTAAAATAAAGAGTTACTTTAATTTTTATTAAAAAAAAGTTATATAAAATAACATGAAGAAGAAGAGCATAAGGTAAAAAAAAGAAATTATAAAATACAAGAGTTTTTTTCTATGTGCTTGCGTGACAACTTCTTTGTTCTCTCTTGAGAGTTTTTTTTTTTCAATCTGTTTGTTTTCTAAAGCTCATAAACTATCAATTAATCTACTCATTGCTTGTTTGATATATCTATTCAATCCAAGCATAATTGTAACATTTGTAGAAGAAAAAAAATAAAAACATATATATAAGAGTGAGTACTCAATTATGGAGATAAGAATGATTACTCAAATTTATTCATCTGCCTCTTTTCTAAATCAAATACATATATGCACCCATACTGAAATTATGTAAAATAAATAAATAAGATGCTAATAAAGAAAATTGATAAACAAAGATGGGGCAAAAAGAGTTATAATGAATCAATGGAGGGAGTTATTACTTTTTTTTTCTAATGCAAGTGGAGAGTAAAGAAAATAATTAGTTTGAAATTGATACCTTGAATGATTTGGAGTCCCACACAAATGTCCTGAAATGAACATGTTTTCTCTCATGAATTGAAGCAACTAATTTTGCACGGAAGAGAGAAAAATTAATTGTTACACATAGGAGATCTCAAAGCAATTGGTCAATGAATATATTTTATTTAATTAATAAGCACTCACACAACATTATTAAATTGATACCTTCAATAATTTGGAATCACATATAATTATTGAAAGCACATGTGTCCTTCAACAAATTAAAAATAATTTCCTTAAATGAGTTAAATTTTAACGGAATGCATTATATAATTGAGAAAGAAAACACACTCGTGATGAGAGTAATTTATTTGTGTGTATTATTATCTTAATTCTAGGTGAATGGAAATTTATTGGACGAATTAAGTCATCAAAATTAAGTTTGGATATTGTGAATACCACTATTTGAGTAATTTTAAAAAATGTTTTCAAAATAAAAAATAAAAAAAAACAGAAAGAGAGAGAAAAAAAAAATTAAAAATAAGACAGTTATGAAGCATGACAATGTAAATGTCGCAACAGTAAAATAGTAAGCAAGGAAGTTATCAAGTTTCACTATAAAATCTTTGATTTGGAAAACTGAAAAAATCTGACAAAAAGTGATCATGTTGCTAACGGTGACATAGGTGTAGAAAAATAGGAGGAGTAGAGTTGATAAATTATTGTTAGAATAATGGGTGAGAAGGTTCAAAAATTGTTGACGGTTGCACTTCTTGCGGAATAGAAATAAAAGAGGATTCATTAATACGTATATAACATTTAATATTATTAAGGGTAAAATGATCTTAGAAATTAGTGTAAATAATATTCTTTTTATATGTTGGTATAGAGTGTTATTATCATGATTACTAGTTGAAAAGGAGGCACTTCCTTCCTCTATCTTTATTTAAAAAAAACAGTTAAAAAAATAGTGGTAGTAGTTTTTTTAAAAGAAGTGACAACAATTACATATCTTAAAAGATTTATGAAGAAAATAAAAACATTCATATATATATATATAAGAATAATTTAAGAATAAGAAATCTGTATACTAAAAGTGTAATTACTATTATTAATAGTTATAAATTCTTCTTCTTATTATTATTGGTTAGATAGACCACTACTTTAGTATCAATTCTTAAAGGTGGATGGATGTTAAGGACATAGAGGTAAGGTAATTTTTGAGAAAGAAAGGATCACACGATTTTTGAAATTTTAAATAGATTTAAATATATTTTTAGTCTATATAATTTAGTATTTTTTTATTGTTGTTTTTCTAAGTTTTTTTTTTAATTCTTGTAAAATATGATTGTTTTATTTTTTTATTTTAAAGTGTTTTAAATTGTTTTTTTTTTCATTGATAAAAACATTTTTTTTACTATTTAAAACATTATCTAAGCCACAATAAGAACAAATACATTTTACAAAAATTAAAATTAAAAAAAAAATACAGAATGAAAATGAAAAAAATATTAAATTATGATACCAAAAATGTATTTAAGCGGATAAATGTTAAACTTGCATTTACATGTGTCACAAGCATTGAATTTTGCAGTGATAACTTGCATCATATCAAAATCTTTGGGCAAGATAGGGAGCTTAATTAAAGTCCTAATTAAGGATCATGGAATCCCAAACACAGTCTGAGCTACCAGTTGTAGACTTCACCAACAAAAATCTGAAACCGGGTACTGATGCATGGGTTTCAGCTTCTCAAGTAGTGCGTGGTGCACTTGAGGATCATGGTGGTTTCTTGGCACTCTATGATAAGGTCAGTTTGGAGACATACGACTCTGTTTATTCTGAAATGATGAATTTTTTTGACCTCTCAATAGAAACAAAACGGAGGAAAACCACTGAAAAGCCTATATTCAGCTATTCTGGGCAACGACCTGGGATTCCTTTATATGAATCTGTGGGTATCATGAACCCACTCAGCTTTCAGGATTGCCAGAAATACACACACGTTATGTGGCCCCAAGAAAATCATCATTTCTGGTAATTAATTAACTACTAGTTTGTTTGATTTGATTCATTAGTTCATTTTTTGATTTGGTGATCACCCTAATTAATTAGGATCTTAGATTTTTCGATGGTAATTAAAATATTTTCACAAATTTTGATCCTATGGACCGATTGAGTATTCACAAGTTAATTTCGCACCTTATATCTATCAAGTTTCGAAAAATATTTTTATGACAATATCATAGTGCCTTAAATATTCTGCAACACCTTGTTGGGGCTTCTATTATTTGGCTATTTTCACTCAGGTGCTTGCTATATACTATATAGTAGTGCAAACGTTGCAGCAAAGGAGGCGTTTACGCTCACTACCTTTGTTTTTAACGAGTTCTCTAATTTTCTGTAAAGAGCAACAAACAGGCTCTAATTTGTTTCCAAATCCTGAAAATTAATTTCATTTAGTTTAAATATTTTTTTTACCTTGAAACTTTGATTATGCCTTTTAGTTTTACTTTTTTTTTGGGTCACATACTACATATATATCTCAATCTATTATATCAAAAATTAATATCGTTTACAGTGCACGACTATTATTAACTTAAAGGAAATTTTATACATGATAAGAATGGTATATAATTTCTCTCCCTAAATAAATTGTTTTTACTTACGCAACCAAACTTTACATCACTATTACACCGATCCTTTGAGTTGCTTTTTAGTTTTACTTCCTATAAGAAATTAATTTATTTTTACATCCTCAATAAATTAAAAATCATAATAAATATGACTGGTAAGGTAATAGTTATTATAAAAATCGATATTCTTTTTACCATGTTAGTTTGTGATTATGGTTTTGTGACTGATTCTTAGGAATTGGAAAATGTATTCTTGTGTGGGGGAAGCAGAATATTCTGCTATGCGGGTTTTGGTTATGTGCAGGATTCTGATGCCTTTTTATCTCAGCTAAGGGGTTAGTTTATATTTATACCGGATGAGGTGTTAATATAGATTAATCGAGTTGCTGGATGTTGGGCCTGTTTTCTGTATTTGAGGTACCTCTAGTACCATTAAGTCCCTTATATATAAATTGTCTTCAATGATAGAAAAAAATTGTGATTTCATCACATTAAAAAATCTCTTTACACCACCATTAGTACCTAAACTATTCTCAACTAAAATATGTTATATTTTCGGGACAAATAATGTACGTGAGCCATTCGGTTTCCATCCTAATCATAAACATTGATAATTTTCAAGAATGTTTTTATTCTTGAAAATATAATTGTACCTATTAAAATTCGGAGTTGATACACATTAGGATAGACGTGGTTAATGTGGACTCCTGAACTTTGTAGTCGGACTGAAAGTGACCTCGAAGGTAAGAGGGAGAACTTATAAAACAAATAACTCTAATGCTACGTAGGTTAGGAGAGTATAAGTAAATATGAAAAAAATACGAGAGAACTTAATATTTATAGAGTGAAGAGGGAGCTGTATGTCCTTGTTTGTTGGGCTATTATGTACCAACCTTGCAGATAATGACTAACTAGTAGATAATAGCTAACACATAATTATAAAATTAATGTGTAATTGGTAAACAATGGAATATATGACAAGAGACAAAGAAGTTGTAATATATTCGAATAATTAAGTGGTTAGAGATAACATATCCATTGAGAGTCCAACAGCTAAGAGCTAGACACCCGTACTCCTGTACCAAACCTGACATCAAGGATTGATGTGTGTAATGGAATACCGCGTAATTTGTCACATGTATTTTATGGACCCTGTATAATGTAATAATATTTTTTGTTTTAACCATTATAAATTTTATTTATTTTTAATCTTTAAGATTAATAAAAATCGACCATATACTTTAAGTTTTTTATAAAAGACTAAAATATATTACTTTTGTAAAAGTTGATTAAAAATAAAAAATAACTAAAATCAGGCGCACATACACCGGCACATATAAGAAAACAATATAACATTGGCAGTATAAAAATTATTTACATTGTCTTACAATTGTAATTTGACCTATATGGTTAGTTTGTTTGCTTTAAATTATAGCCTCTTTAAAAGTTATATTTAATAGGATTTTTAATTATTTTACAATATAAATAATTCCACGCTAGTAACTTCAAATATATGTTTAACCTTGATTCATGTTTTTTCTTCTTCTGTTGAACAGTGAAAGTGTCAATTCCTATGCAAAACAACTAGTGGAATTGGATCATATTGTAAAGAGAATGGTGTTTGAGAGCTATGGACTCGAGACAAAGAAATTTGAGACTTTACTTGAATCAACTGAGTATGTGCTTCGAGGCTACAAATACAGAATTCCCCGAGAGGGTGAGAGCAATTTGGGAGTTGCTCCTCATTGTGACACAGCTTTCCTAACTATATTGAATCAGAAGGTAGAAGGCTTGGGGGTCAAATTGAAGGATGGGAAATGGTTAGAGGTCGGTGCTTCACCCTCGCTATATTTGGTAATGGGCGGCGATGCATTGATGGTGAGTCACTTTTGTTGAATATTTTGATGATCTCAAAAAATTTATGTTTAATAACATATTTTTGTTAATTTTTAATTTTTTTATTTCTTTTTTATCTCCTGAAAAACTCATATGATTATTTGATAAATAAGTTTTTTTTTATAATTTTTAATATTTTTGAAACGTTAATCGAAATAGTATTTTTTAAAATGTTTTTAATTTTTTATATTCTTTTTTTTTATCCTTAATTAATATATTTATCAAATTATCATTTTTAAATAAATAATGATTTTATTGTTTTTCACTTATTTTATACTTTTTCAGTAGGACTATGCAAAAAAATTCAAATATATAAAACCAATCCATATCCAATCCAATCTAATCCGCTTTAAATTCATTTAAATGGTTTGGATTTTAAATCCAATCCAATCAATTGGATATGAATTAGATATTTGTTTGAATTTTTAAATCTAATACAATTTTTGAGATGATGACGATTAGATTTTTTTGGCCAACTTCGATAGGAACTATTTTTTTGTCGATCTCGTCGAAAGTTATTTTGGACAATGTGAACTGATGATGTTTTTAAACCATCATCGGTTGAGAATATTTTTTGGTTAATGTGGGTAAGGGTTCTTTCGACCAATATTGGTTGAGAATATTTTTTGGCCGATGTCATCCAAAGTTTTTCTGGCCAACATCAGTCGAGATTATCTTTTTGTCGACGCCAATTAGGTTTTTTTTTTGCGATGTCTGTCGAGATTATTTGTTGGTTGACGTTAGGTAGGTTTTTTGACTGACATCGGCCAGAATTTTTTTGGTCGATGTCAGACAAGACTTTTTTTGTTGACGTATGCTAAGATTTTTTTGGCCGATATTGACCGAAAAACATCATTGACTGACATTGGTAAAAAAAACCTAGCTATCGTCGACTAAAATATTCCCCCAATTGACGTCGACCAAAAAAATCCTAGTTGATGTCAACAAAAAATATCCCTAGCCAATGCTTGCCAAAAGAAATAGTCACGATTGATGTTGGCCAACAAACCCTAGCTGACGCCAACAAAAAAATAGTTTCAACTAACGTCAGCAAAAAAATCTAGCCAACGTCAACCAAAATATAATATCGGCTAATGTTGGCCAAAAAATATCAATGACCGTCATCAGCCAAAAAAACCTTACCGATGTCGACAAAAAAAAATCCTATCCAACGTTGACAAAAAACCAGTCACAGTCAACGCTGATCGAAAACTCCTAGTCGATGTCGACCAAAAAATATTATTGACCGATATTGACTAAAAACCCTAGCCGATCTCAACCATAAAATAACCCTACCTAAGATTGACCCAAAACATCCTTGATCGATGTCAACCCAAAATGCATTGACTAACGTTAGCCGAAAAAAAGTCTTGGTTGATATCGGTTTAAAAATGTCTGGGCCAATGTCATCCCAAATTGCCCTAATTGAGATAGACTGAAAATACCCTAACCAAGATCGGTCGAAAATAGTATTGACCAAGGTCGGTTGAAAATAACTCTTAAATGAATAGATGCTAAGTTTTCACTTTTTAGCGTTTAATTACTAAAATTTGTAAAAAAGAATCCTTATAACATTTAAGTGGATATAAATTAGATATGACCAAATCTATATCCACTTAAATGAATTATATCCTGAATCCAATTTGTTTTTTTTTAAATATGGATATAGATTTAAAATTCAATCCATTTAAGTTAATATGAATTGGATATGGATTAGATTCTTAAAAATTTAATTCATGTCCACTCCTACTTTTTAATTACTTCACCAAATAATTTTATTTTACATCAAATACACAGAGTGATGTAAAATAAATAGTGTTTTGAGTCAATTCCATCTTTTAAACACAAATGATAATTCAATCTAATAATAATAAATCAAGTGCCTAAAATGCTAAAGTTGAAGGTACGAAAAAAAATAATTAAGGTTAGCGGAATGCAAAGCCTGACGCTTCTGAAAATAATTACTTTGAAGAAATAATTAGTCTTGTAGGCAACTCATGTATGAAACTTGAGTAAGTGGTTGTATTTAGTAAAGACTTCTCCATATAGCAGATATAGCTCATTTGCACAAGTGACAAAAATGAAAATAGATAATACTAAAATGAAAATGAGATACATACAATTTTCAATAATGCTTTCCATTTCAATTTTTATACTAAGCTAAGGTAAAAAAAAATTAAAATTTTAAAAGTAATTTAAATACTTTTTTGTTTTAAAAAATATACAAAAATTTTACTTTTAGTTATCATAATATTTTTAATGATCTTTGCAGTATTCAAACCTTTTTTTTTTCTTTCATTACAAAATTACTTACATGACAATGTTGCATTGAGCCACATAAATATTTTTGTGATATAGACTGATAAGAGAACCAAGAATGGAAATTTTAAATTTACAAAGATAATAAAAAAATGTAGGAAGACTAAAAACAAAATCAAATATATTTACCAACATCAAAAATATATTTAAGCCTCAAAGTTTTCGATCCTGATAGTTCTATATTATGTTTTAATATCTCATATAAAATTTTGAATATGTTATACTCTCTTTCCTTAAAAATGCTTAAATTAAAACCTTGTGGCACAGGTTTGGAGTAATGACAGGATACCCGCTTGTGAACATAGAGTTTTAATGAACTCAAAGATAGACAGATACTCCATGGGACTACTTTCATATGCTGCTAAGATAATGGAACCACAAGAGGAGTTAGTTGATGAGGAATATCCTCTACGTTATAAACCATTTGATCATTATGGATATCTTCGTTTCTTTCTCACTGAAGAGGCCATAAAATCTGATTCCAGGATCAAAGCATATTGTGGTATTTGAAACACATATTGTGGTGTGAATTTAGTGTCATGTTCTAAGGGTGTAAAAAGTTGAAAAAGTTGCATTTGCTGATTGCCTTATGTGGTGTCATATATATATATATATGTGTGTGTGTGTGTGTGGTTATTGCCTTATGTGTGTGTGTGTTTTGCCTCAATGTTAATGGTAAAGGTTACAGCTTATTTTGTGGATGAATATTTGCTGAGTTTGTTATATTCTGTAGATGAAATGGACATAAAATGTTTTTTTTTTTTTATGAATAGCAAGAAAATAACTTGCTCTAAATGTTTATATATACAAACATATGAGACAAATTGAATTGAAAACGGTAATTGATATCTCTGTTCATCCGCACAAAATTTTAAGAAGGTTATCTCTTATCTGTCGATGACTTGTGTTGATTAAGGAAAGAGTTGTAATCCCTAAGAAGGAAAGTTTTAGGGAGAAAACTTTAGAGGAAATCATAAAGGGAAGTTCACCACACATCCAGGAATAATTAAGATATATCAGAATTTTTAATTAGTTTACAGTCATTGATGATGGGCCACAATCAAAACCAACCCCACTTATAAGCACAACACCGACAGCGTTTTCCATTCTTGCAAACAAAAATGAAAACCTCTTGTTCTTGCCTTCAATGATCCCAATGTTGAATATGAAATCATTTCTCCTTAGCCAAATTAACCAAACCGTGGCTATCCATACACACCACCATTTTTTCGTTTTCTTCCATCCCCTGATAGACCCACAGGGCAGCCACCAATGATCTCTTGGGTCCTTCCGCCAGTAGAACTTTTGAGATGTCGAGCCAGCTATAAACCGACATCTAGATGCTATAAGAGAATCTACACGTAAACATAGCATGGCATGTGGTTTCCAACATAGATAAGCATGGAGAAATTTTTTGGATACTTCCATCTATGATCATGAATGCAATGAGACGTCATTACATGGATGATCTCATGGACCCTTTAAAAAATCTCCGAGATCCACACTAGTTCCGGAAATAAAAGAATTGAGTCTCATGATTTTCGGGAACCAATAAGTTGTGTTTGTGATATTTATTTAAATATATTCGAGGTGTTTAAATATTTTATTGAGAATGTTATGAGAATAAATTGTTGTTTTGATTCGATTTCATTGAAGTATATAATTTATAAAATCTTATTTTAAATTCATTGTGGATATCATAATTGATTTTTCAGGTTATCACACGTCGATTGAAAATAACACTATTTGTTAAAAAAAATAAAAATTGAACTTGTTTTATTCTATGGAATTATCATTTCATTACAAATTTTTTAAAACACGAGAAAAAAATTATTGAGATTGAAGAGACTTAAAGGTTTAGTTTTCTTTAGTTACATATACTTTACCTTAGTTAGTATGTCAAAAATAAGATATTGGATATAATCACTTTCGTTGTATTTTGACATTCATTTAGTTTATATGCTCATATTTGATGATAATATCTTTATTTATTAAAAATTCATTTATTTAATTTTATTATATGAAATATTTTCAGACTATTATAATTTTTAATTTTTATATTATTTTTGATATATTTTATAACTGAATTGTTGTTGTAACCAACTCTACGCTACATGTTTAAGTCATCACGAAGTAAGAACTGGCTTAGAACTTCTGAACGCATTTCCACCCCCCAAAACCCCCAAAATTAATTGGCCTCTTAGCTTTTCGATACCACACTCAGCCCATCATCAATTATAACTAGTCACAAGTAAAAGTAATCCGGCTTATGCTCAACCAAACTATGTAACATTAGTAATGCTCATATGACCAGACTGCATGGACTAACAACCATGTAATAACTTAGCCTACAGAATTGTGGAGTTCATAGAAACTTCTCAGTGTGCAGTTCTTAACATCTTAATGATTCATTTAATATAAAGAAAAACTATTAACATTCACTCACTTTATCTTCCATCTCATTTCTGTCCAGTTTTTTCCTACATCTATCTTTTTCATCACATCATTTATCACATTTATCTCTTTCTATCTCTACTTTATCCTTTTTTTCCTATTGCTCTCTACTCTCCTCTTTTCTCTTTTCATCCCAATCCACCCCATTCTGTTGTCTACACTGATCATGACTCTTATCAAAATGCTTCAATTATTTATAAACTGGCACGTGTTTCCAATCAAACAAAACAATTTCACCTCTCCTCCGAATGCACTCCTGACCTTAATGCATTCATTCTTTGCAGCTTATGCTTTTAACAGGTGGGTTAGTTAACTACAAGAGTGTCTCACTAAGAGTTCCCCCCTTCTGAAGAAACCATGTTTTCATCTCTACCCTAACATTTCCCTTCCTCTGTTTTTCTGTCTCATTTTTGTAATAAATAGACAACTGAAGTAAAACTGCAGACATCGTGGGCATATACTAAGTAGGGGTTTGTTCTCAAGTCAGAAACGCACATAACTAGCTATTTCCACATCCAAAATGGGAAAAGATACAGAGCAAAATGGAAAAATGTAGCTTCTGCTGGATCCACATCCACAGTTGTTACCAATCACTCCGTAAGAGAGAATAAAAGGTACACTGACAAACGTGATACACAAGTACACATAACCACTGCAAATAGCCAAATACATCAAGCAACCAATGAAGAATAAAAATAAAAATAAAATAAAATAAAATTGAACTGCACTCCTCTCTGCAATTTTGGTAAGCATCCTAGAGGATACAAATCCCACCCTATTACCTTCCCAATTTCCCACACAAAATAGATGTTTATTCGTCATCATTAAGGTTTTAAGTATCAGTGGTGGTCTTGTTGCGCTTTCTTCATGTTTATTGATATCACAGCAAATCGCGAACAAATATGGCCAATGTGATTCCAATTGCAGTCGTGGACACTGAAAATGCCTTGATGTTATGACCCCAAATCAGGCCGAACCGTTTTTTAAAACCTGGTCTTCATAAATTTAGCCATCTACATTATAGAACTCAACCATCCAACCAATCTATATGCGCATTTCATCTACAACAAAACAAATTAATTAAAAATCAACCACTTACCACATCAATGACGGTATCCAGAATCGAATATTATCCATCCCTTAAGCCTTAACTTCCACTTGCCTAGGTCCACCGTGTTCCCCAAGCCATTGCTCCTTCCCAACATCATCATCCACATTACCCTTGTTCTGATACAAAGGGTTCGCTGTCAATATCCTCAACCCAGAATTGCCACTGATCTCCAAAACCTCAGGCAAACCATCCCCACACCCCTTCGACAAACCCACGTCGATCCAGATCGCCCTGTTGTCGCAAATGCCGTTAATCCCCACCATCTGAATGTGTGCCCCATCACCATTCTTTTAACACCAGGCACCGTGGATAAAACATGCTCAAGCGCCGAACAATCACACTCTCTCTCATCCCCACGCGAGAATTTCCTCACCCAAACGACGCCGTCTACCCCCGGCAATAATCTGGCGAAAAGTGACCGGTTGAGCCGTTAACCCAGTTAACCCAATCCCGAACCTCCTCGTTGATCTTCTCCCAGCCGTACGAAGTGTGCTGCGGCAGCAAACCCCGTGCACGAAAACTGAATCCCCAACGACCAAAACGGTGACATTTTGCGATAAGAATCTTTTCACTATTGGGCCGTTTGATATAATACTAGGATTTTGGATCAAATCGAAGAACTAGAAATGTAGAAGAGAATCCCAAACAAAAAGAGATTCTGATTATATTATTGATGTGAGAAAGAATGAAGAGAATTACAAGGATATTGGGAATTTTTAAAACCTAAAAAATGAGCCTTCACAACAACACAACTTGCTATATATAGCAAGTTGTTACTAACTATCTCCTAACAACTTTCCAATTGAAAAACCTAACACACTTAACTACCCAATGACACGTGGCACTACTAACTAACTCCCTCAGCCTCCTATCATCATCTAATCTGCAATCTAATTACAGATTATAGTAATGATCCTGCATCACCGTTGGGCCACAGTGTTGCGACCCGGGCTCGAAACCCGTCGTGGAACACTTCCCTCACGCCACGGAAGGAAGAGGGAATGCCTTCCATTGGGTTTTTAGGGTTTTCCAAACCACGGCAGAGGGTTTTCATTTTGTTCCCAATTTCGAACGATTCCCACCAAACCCTAAATTCCTCCACGCCAGGTTCCATGGAGAAGCCGAAATTGCCCTCAGCTCGACGTTCATGATCTCGTGGTTGCCGTTCATTGTGATGATGCTGCTGCCGTGCCGCGCCACCTTGCACTTTAGCTTCTCAAGGAAGTAGAGGATCTTGAGCTCGGCGCCGCCGCGGTCAAGAACGTCGCTGAATGGTTACTATGGAAGTTAGGTGTGACCCGAATAAGCTGGTCAAAACCTTTGGCCTATATGGTTTTGATTTTGTTCAACCTAGTGGTTACTCTTGTGGTATTGTTGTTAGGTGGAAGAAGCATTCAGTGGATGTTGTTGTTATCCTAAAGCACTTCCAATTTCTCCATTTAGACATTCAGTTTCAAGATGTAAATAAATGATGTCTTTTGACCATTTATGCGAGTTCTAATGAATCTAAAAGAAATTAGTTATGGAATAATTTACGATTTGTCTCTGATCATGTGTAGGGAAGGTGGTTGTTAGTTGTTCAATGATATAATGTCAGCGCAGAGAAGAAAGGGGGAGCTCCAGTTTCAGAGAGAAAGTGCAAAATATTTAGAGATCGAATCAATCAAAATAATTTGTTGGATCTTGGTTTCCATGGCTCCAGGTTTATGTGGAGGGGCACTTTGATGAATGGCTATGATCGTATTTTTTGAGAGGCTTGATCGTGATTTAAGCAATGGTGTGTAGAGGCTCTTATATTCTGATGCTATGGTGCAAGTCCTTCCTCAGGTGAATTTTCCCGATCATCACCCCATTCTTATTGCCCTTAACGGTTAGAGTTGCATTAAACTTGTTTCCTCCTTTAAGTTTGAGTGTGGGTGGCTCACTCACCTAGACTGTAAGGATCATCTAGCTTAGACTTGGCGTCAAGACCTCTCTTTAATCCCAAATTTGGTTAATTTGAAACAAAATATATCTGTTTGGAAGTGTGATGTTTTTGGAACTATTAAGCAAAGAAATATAAGTGTGTTGAATAGATTGGGTGGTATCCAACAGCGACAATATTATCAAAGGAGGAATCCTTTCCTTGAGATTATGGAGAATGAGTTGCAAAAAGAGTTGGGAGATATTCTATATCAAGAGGAACTTGCTAGGTTTTAAAGGTCCAAAACTGTACGGCTTCATGATGGAGATCAAAATACTTGATACTACCATTTGAAAATTGTCAACAGAAGAAGAAGAAACATAATTGCAATGATAAGAGATGAAGAGGGAAATTGGGTTGAGGAAGAAGTGAGAGAATGCAAGCTATGGTTAATACTTTTTATCAATTTTTTTTTTGTTTTGTTGAAGAAAATGAGGAGAGAGCTTGGAGAGAAACCCATTTCTCCTTCCTTGGAGTTTTTGACTTTGACTATGGGTATTTGAAAACTAGCTTTTCTTATGAGGAAATTAAAGCATCTTTGTTTTAAATGAACCACTGGAAAGCGTCAAGACCTGACGACTTCCTTGTTTGCTTTTATCAAAAGAATTGAGAAGTTGTTGGTAAGTTGTTATGTGAGGCTGCTAGACATGTTTGGGAGAGTCCCTTGGATATCAGAGAAGTCAACCAGATAGACATTTGCCTCATCCCTAAGGTCAAAAATCATGAATTTGTGAACCATTTCTGCCCAATAATATCTTTGTGTAATGTCACTTATAAGTTACCCTGTGTTTGGATGGAGTAATTTAGCAGGAGAATTCATTTTTTCAAAGAATTTAAAATGATTCATGATAAAATAGTTTATTTGGATAAAATATTTGAAAGGAGATTTAATTTCTAGTATTTTTATGAATCATTTTGATTGACTAAAATAGTGGGATTTCAAATTCTCTCAAAAAATATAGAATTTGAAATTCTTTTTTCGGAGATGCTTACTTTAACTCACATTCTTGCTCGCGATTCTTTTTCGCTCAACACTCACAACTACGGGTGATCAAAGTTTTTACAGTCGATATCGATATAAGTTGTTTTTCACTGACGTTGGCCAAGGTTTTTTCAGTAAAAAATTTTTTGTATGATGTCAACCAAAGTTATTTTTTGCCGATATTGGCTAAGGTTTTTTTAGATGATGTTGGTTAGGGTTATTTTCTCACTGACGTCACTCATGAGAAATTTTTGCTAATGTCGATCAAGGATTTTTTTGGTTGTTGTCATCCAAGTTTTTTCAGTTGATGTTGACCAATGATTTTTTTTGCCAACGTTGGCTAGATTTGTTTCTACTGACATCGATCATGACTAACTTTTGAGTAAACACCTGTTAGGGTTTTTCAGCTAATGTCAGCTAGGTTTTTCCAGTCAACATCAACCAAAACTATTTTTAGCCAATATCGGTTAAGGTTATTTTTTAGCTGATATTAGCTAGGGTGTTTTGGATGATGTCAACTAGATTTTCTTAGCCGACGTCGGTTAGGATTTTTTTTGCTGATATCGACTAGGATTTTCTGGCTGACATAAGCCAGAGCTATTTCTTAACCACATTAGCTAGGTTTTTTGGTTGATGTTGGCTAGGGCTTTTTCTGCTAACACCAGCTAGGTATTTTTTACCAACATCGGGCATGACTATTTTTAGTCGACATCGACTAGGTTCTTACAGTTGACATTCACTAGAGTTTTTTCAATCGACATTGATCAAAATTATTTTTTAACCAACATCAGCCAAGGCTATTTTATATCCGATGTTGGGTAGGGTTTTTTGTCCGACATTGATCAGGGCTATTTTTTTAGCCAACTTCGAATAGGGATTTTTCGGCCAATGTTGACTAATGATGTTTTTCGACCAACATCGGATATGTTCTATTAGTCGACATTGACCAAGCTATTTTTTAGCCGATATTGGGTAGATTTTTTTGTCAACACCTGCTAGGATTTTTAGGCCGACGTTGGCTAAAAATAGCCTTGGTCAATGTCGTTCGAAAAGACCCTAGCCGGTGTCGGCCAAAAAAATCCTAGTCGACGTTGGTAAAAAAAATCTAGCCAACATCAGCTGAAAAATAGACTCAACCAACGTTAGCCAAAAAATAGCTCCGACTGACATCAACTGATAAATATTTCCGACATACTTTGACAAAAAAAATCCTATTTGATATTGACCGAAAAATAACCTTGGTTGATGTCGGTGTAAAAACATTATTGGTTGTGGTTAGATAAAACAACCCTAGTTAAAATTATCAATATTTTATATTTATAAATTATTAAAAATTGAAAAAAAAATTTAATTAATATTTCAAAATTAGATTGTGTTTATTTTCTATAAATTTTAATATTAAAATTTCATCTATGTAAAATATAAAATTGAAATTTTACATATGGAGGAAATTGAATTGCCCTATCCAAACAAAGAATTTAAAATGGAAGAAATTTGAATTGATTTATCCAAACAAAGCATGTGAAAAATGAAAGAAATTAAAATCAAAGCAATTCAAATTATAGGCATTTCAAATTTCTTGAAATTTTGAAATTCCTAATCCAAACACAAGGTTAGTGACCAAAGTCATAGTCAAATGATTAAAGCCCTTTTATCTCTAAGACGGTGTCCCCCTTCCAAATGGGTTTTATTCCTTCGAGAAGTATCCATAAGAATTTGGTGATTATGCAAGATTTGCTTCATAGTATACACCACATGATTGATTGAGTTGGGGTTTCATAGAAAAAGTGTTGTTGGAAGTTGGTATGCCCATGAACTTAATCTCCTTGATCATGCATCGCATTTCGTTTGTCCAAACTAATGTTTTATGGCATGGGCAACAATCTCAGTTTTTCTCTCCAAAACGAGGACTAAGGGAAGGGGATCCATTATCCCTCTACATATTTATCCTTTGCATGGAAAAATTGCTGCACCTCATTTCTAGAGCAGTAGAAGTTGGTGATTGCAAATCTATAACAGTGGGTAGAAATGGGACCAAAATTTTGCATTTAATGTTTGCGGATGACTTGCTTCTTTTTGGGCAAGTGAAGGAGAAGCAAATGCAGTGTATGCACGATATTATTGTAGATTTTGAAGACATGCTAGGTTAGCTTGTGAGCAAGGAAAAAACAAGGATTTTCTTTTAAAACAATGTCACCCAAGTCATGAGGAGAATGATTGTCAATGCACTGAGGAGGCTAATTCATTGGGTAATTACCTTAGCATCCCACTCTTAGGCAAGTCTCCTAGATGCAAAGACTTTTCTTATCTGATTGAGAAGGTGAAGACCAAGCTCTCAAGTTGAAAGAGTCAACAGTTATCTCTTGTAGGAAAAATAACTATTGCCAAATCTGGCATTTAGTCTATCCCGGTGTACACTACGATGAATACAACCATCCCCAAAATGGTGTTGAAAGAAATTCAGAAGATGGAAATGGGTTTCATTTGGGTGATTCGAATGGGCAAAGGAAATTTCATGTTGTTAATTCGAATAGTATGATCAAGTCAAAAAGTATTGGAGGAATACCTATTGTGCTTCTGATATAATAGGCAAGTAAACCTAGTCTAATTTAGAAAGAAACAATGAGTATGGAGTTATCGTATTCATAAAGACTATGTGCAACATAAAGGAAATTAACAAACAATTTTTACACACATTCGTTGCATCTAGTTGTCAATTCATTGTGGCGAATGTGTTGAGTATCAGTTTAAGAAAGGATTCGTTGTAACGAGGCCTTAATTCGCTATGACAAAACTAAATTGTTTTTCATTTTTCAAAGAATATGTTGGAGTAAAAATATTTTCAAACAAAGAAAAGTGTTACTGAGATAAAATCCATAGAATTCTTCATATAGAACTCATTCGTAATCAATCTCCTAGTTCAAGCAACCAAGATCCAAACTACAATGATTAATCCTAATTCCATAGTGATTAATCCTTGAGTTCCAAGCCAAATCCCTAATTCCTAAGGCGATTTAGACCTAGAAACTCATATCTAGATAAGTGAATCTCTACAAATGCAAATATTTATTCCACCATTATTGACATCAAAGCTTTGCACAATTTCAATTCAGATATAGGATTTGAACTTGTTTCCACACAATTCAAATTCTTAAAAGTTAGGTTGATCATCCTAACATGCATCTAAGCATAAAATTTAAATAGGATCACAATAACTATGATAATTGGTCAAAAAACAAAGATTGTATTTGAATTCTACTTCAATCACTCAACAACTGTGAATTTTAGCTCATTTGAATCATGAAGGATCCAAATAAAACCTCAATTAAGAGTAACAACGGAGGAAAAGAGAGAAAGGATGAACCAAAAAGTATCTGCAAAGGATGTTACAAGCTCTTTACATAAAGCTAAGATTACATTATTTTTTGTGCCTTGGAGGATTTTCTTTTCAATGAAATTACATTAAAGACATAGTCTCAATATATGTCTTAGAATGAGAAGAAGAGAAGGTCTAATTTGCAAGAAGCAATGATGCAATATATATGTTATTGAAGCAAAGGTGATTTTCAAGATGCAATATTTGCCAAAAGGTTTTTTTATTTTGAGTTTATCATGGACTCCTTCTTATATAAGCTTTTCTTTCAAGTTTCAATGCAAACAGTTTCCAATTGTTCTTTCTTCTATGATGACAATAAATAAGACTCAATGACAATCTCTTAACATGTTGGTATCTATCTTCCAGAAATTGTTTTTATGCATAGACAACTATATGTTGCAATTCTAGAGTTGCATCACGTCTTGGTTTAAAGATTCTTACCATTGGTAAGGAAGATGATGCCACTAATGAAACTTAGAATTTTATATACAAATGAAAGTATTTCAAAACTTAAAATATGTATGTTCCATCTTTCTATGATTTTGTATAAATTTGAGTTTTATGAAATGAGTTCATATGTATTTGTTAAGTTATTTTAAACATTTAAAATAACACAAAACTATGTTATTTGTTAGGTACATTAGGATTTATATAATTAGAATTTTGAATGTTGTCATGTAGTATTGTAGTTTTTATTGTGTTCTCTTTTGTTTTGGTATAACTTATTTTATTTTCATTTTTGTTTTAAATAAATTTCCATTTTTTTTCTTTTAAAAATTGCTGATATGGGGGATATGTGTGTTGCAGGACGATGTACATTAAATTCCTGTAATATAGGTGTTGGTGATGTGATGTTGATTTGGCTATTGTTACATTTTTTAGTTATTTATTAGTATAGCTGTTAGTGATGTCATGTTGTTTTGACTATTATTTTCTCTTTTTTATTTTAGTTCAATTTATGCAAAGTTAATATATTCTTAGTTTATTTGTATAATCTTTTCTTCATAATTCGCTATGTATTTTAATTTTGAAGCATTTTATACTTATGACAAGCTAAAATGAATTTCAATTATCAAGTTATATTAATATTTATAACATGATAATCTTTTGAAATTTATTTTTTTAAAATTTATAAAGTATTATTCTCAATTCATAATTTGTCTATTGCATAAGGTAGATAAATGCACTAATATAAAAATATATACTTATTCTCTTTCAGTTTTTGAGTAAATAACACAAATTATGCAACTAATTCTTTGTTATTTGACATTATTTCTACACTCCCGTTGTAATGTTGTTAATGATTGTACCACTAAGTGAGGGGTATTGGGCAAAGTTAACAGTAAACAAAAGGGAGCAAGTGTAATTTATTTAATAAATTATATATTTTATTTATATAAATAACTTATTAATAAAACTAATTAAATACTAATACTGGTGTTATCACCACTTTCATCAAAATTGGAATTCAACTTATAATTACAATTTTGTGCTCAGAGCATCTTAAGCAGTAGGTTTGTCACAATTCGTAACACTAATGAACTCACCCTTGTTGCGTTTGACCATTGCAGTGTCGAAGAAGTTCGGCACATCAAACGAATGGTTCGTCACCACAAACATGATCAAAGGAATACAAAATTAATTTACTTTAGTTGTAAAAAGCAACAAAGAAGGAGAGGGGAAATAATCATAAATGATCTAGAGGAAAACCCAAATGAACCAACAAGAACAAAGGAAACCATGGATGGACAACAAGTCAAACAAAACCAAATCTAAAAATTAAAGGATCGATCCAAAATGAGACTCAAAATCAACAATGAAATCGAAAAGTAAAAATGAATCCCAAAATGAAAAAAAATCCCAACTGCAAACCCAAAATTATAACCATTACAACAAAATAAAGAGGATTAAAAAGAGGAAATTTCAAATCTAGGTAAAGGCTTTTGGTTTCACGGTGGTGTTTGTGGTGGAGTAGATCTAGGTCGTGGAAGTGTGTGGTGGTACAATGGTGTCTGTGGCAGTGTCGATATGGGTCATGGAGGACAAGAAAGGCATGATTGTATTTGTGGTAGTGCCGATCTGGGTTGCAGAGGTGTGGCAATGCAATGGCTCATGGAGGTGTGGCAATGCGATGGCTCATGGAGGCCTGTTAGGCTGCGATGGGTAGTGCATGGTGTTCGTGTGGTGGTGCGCAGTATTCGCAATGAGTCGTGGACTTTAAATATTTATAGAAATTAAAAAAAGTTATTTCTATAAAATTGTAGCCATTATTTTTATAAAAAAAAGTTTACGAAATATTGTATTAGTTTACGTTAAGCTGACAACTCTAGTAGACAAACACGTAAAAGAAAGGTGTCGATCGAGGTTGTGAAGAAGGACATCAATGATTGTTCGTTGATTACTTCACTAAAAATCCCAGTATAGATAGACGTTCAATTTCAGCAAAGGTTTCGAATGCAAAGACATTAATTCCTTCGAATTGTAGATGCGCTAAGCAATCATGATAAGTACCTCCAAACAAGGTTTAATGCAAATGGTAGAATGGGTCTTTCACCATTGCAGAAATGCACTGCTGCTATCCATGTATTGGCATACAGATCGTCCGCTGATAGTGTAGATGACTATGGTGAAACTAATGTAGTAGAATGCTTATAGGGGTGGGAATAGGCCAGATCGGCCTACAGGGGCCTACGACCTGACCTACATAAAGCCTGGCATGAACTGACCTATTTAATTAAAAGGTTAGGCTTATGCTTTTTTAAATGTCTATTAAATTAAATAGATTAGGCTTAGGCTTATTAAAAAGTCTTATAAGCCTGATAGGCTGGCCTATATATATATGTATATATACTTATATTATTTTTTGGATACCAATATATACTTATATTATTTTTTGGGTACAATTAATTATTTTTTTGAAACTAGTAGACTTTGATTACACATTACTGCTCCATAACTTCCATTCCTATAATCAAGTAAGACATTAATTATAATTTAGGTGTGAGTCATGTGCCCCTTGATATTCCTCATTATTTTTATTGACTTTCCTATTCTTGTTAATGTTTCCTTTTCCTTTAACTCTTTGCTATTACGTTTCTACTCCAGAGCATAAGAATATTAATGTGAAGAAGGCTTTTAAAAAGGCTATCAGGCCAGACCAGACTTTTAAAAAGGCCAGGCCAAGTCAAAATAAAAGCCTTTGATAGGCTATAGGCCAGGCTCAGGCCTCAAAAAATCATCGTAGGCTAGGCTCAGGCCTTTTAAAGCCTGGTCTGACCTGACCTATTCCCACTCCTAAATGCTTAGAGAGATTAGTAAGAGATGTGAATGAAATATTTGGGATTGGGTACTTGAGAAGACCTAACAACAATGATGTTTAATACCTACTACAAATGAGGGAGACACGTGACTTTTCAAGTATGTTGGGTTCAATTGATTGTATGCACTAGGAATAGAAAAATTGTCCGATAGCTTGAAAATGTTAATATACTCGAGGTGATAATGATAAACCCACAATTATGTTGGAAGTCGTTGTTGCACAAGACTTGTGGATTTGACATGTATATTTTGGTGTCGTGGGTGCAAATAATGACATTAACATCTTAAATTTTCTTGATTTATTTAATAACGTTTTACAAGGAAAAGCTCTAGCGATGCAATATACTCTGAATGGAGCCCAATATAATATTGGGTATTATTTAATAGGTGAAATATATCCTTAGTGGGCTACGTTTATGAAGACAATCCCAATACCGCTAGGAGAAAAGAGACAATTATTCATCAACGACAAGAATCAACTAGACAGGATGTCGAACGGGATTTTGGAATGCTCCAATCTCGATTTGCAATTATACGTGAACCAACACGTGGTTGGCAAGTCAATATAGTGAAAGATATAATATATGCATGCATCATATTACATAATATGATTGTTGAGAATGAATAACACACATACCATGATAATTTTAAGCATTCTTATGATTATTTAGACAATAACATGTTAACCATTCCAACAACTAATGATCATCATTATGATTTTGAAAAATATATGCAAAGGAGAGCACACATGCATGAAAAGAAAACTCATCAACAACTTCAAACAGAGTTGGTAAAACATATTTGGACACGTTATGAGAATGAAGAAAATACTAATTAAATTTTATTTTGGCTATTTATTGCTATGTATTTTTTCATTTCTAATTTATTGTCATGTTATTATGAACCCAAAATTTATGTAATGTATTTCTATATATATATATATATATATATATATATATATATATATATATATATATATTTATTCATTCGAAGAAACTAATTATGCTTTAAGAATATATAAATATTAAATTAGAAACATGTGGGATAACATATGAGACCCAATTAAAGTTCTTAGTGAGATCTTCATTGAAGTAAAATGTTTGTTGAGATTTTAAAAACTAATGTGACACATGCAACCCACATAAAGTAACTTGAGATCCAAAAAATAAGAATGTCAATGGAGATGATCTCAAAATTTTATCACAATACAAATATAGAAATTATAAACTTAAACTAACTTTAATTCAATTGATAAGAAATAATGAAATAAATTATATATATATATATATATATATATATATATATATATATATATATTAACATGCATGCATTTAAATTTTCTATTTTAAAATAGATTTTTTAAGAAATAATAAGAAAAATGTTAGTATATTTATATTTATATATATAATATACTAATAAAATTGACAGGAGTATCTAACCTAATTCACACAAAAAAAAAAAAAAAATAGATCGCACAAGTGTAATCAAAGCCCCCTTTATGTTAATAGTATGAGGAGTATTCGAGGATGAGGAGTAATCAAGTGAGTTTAGGATGAGGAGTATTCGAGGTTATACCTGAAAAATAATTAGATTTTTTTTTGGTAGAATTAAATAACGAAGAGATATTGAATGTGGTTTGTTAAAAACACATGGGATGGGATGTGAATGTAATTTCTTTTTTTTTTTTGGGGTTTATTATGTTTTTAATTTTTAAATTTTTTAGGTTAAAATAATTTTTTTGTTCTCATAAATATCAAAATGTTTGAAATTCATCCATGTAAAATTTTTCAACATGCTTTTTCATTCTTACACAATTGAAATGTGAATTATTTTTTCTTGGCTTAGAATAAGATTCAAACATCCAAACCTATCTACATGGTTTCTCACATAGGTATGTATAAAATAACATTGCACTTTACATCAATTGTAAAATCATCACATTTATATCCATCATATGTATAACCCATGTAAAAAAATTCGAACCTATGTCTGGGCTAAAAATGATATATTTCAATTTTGTGATGAAAAAAAGTGTATTGAAAATTTGTAGGACTAGATTTTGAACATTTTTGATATTTAAATGGATGAAAAATATATTTTAGTCAATTTTTATTTTAATTATTTAACTTTTTATATGCTTTTAGTATTTTAACTTTTTTTTTCGTGCTCACTTTTAGTCTCTTATTTTTTTTCATCTTTACTTTTAGTTCCTTAAAAAATTAAAAATAAAAATGAAAAAAGTTAAAAGACGAAAAGTAAAGAAGAAAAAATTAAGAAATTTAAAAAACAAAAAAAATTCAAAAACTAAAAATATAAATGTAAAAAAGTTTAAAAACTAAAAAATAGTTTACCCTTTCTTTTCTACCATAACATTATTTTATCCCATCTATATGAATGTAAAGAATATTGACAAAACATTTTTTTTAAAAAAAATATTGACAAAACATTTTTTTTTTTAAATATTGACAAAAGCATAAGCCATCCCTCTTTCAATACGAAGCGTAATTACAATTCAGAAGAAGCCTCGCATTATTCCCGCCATGAGCATCCAACTATAAATACTGCCCTATTCAACTTTCGCTTGCTTCTTTGCACACTCTTCAAAGTTCCCTCGCTTAAACCCCGAGCTGCATCTTCTTCCTCTCTCTCTTTTCCTTCTTCCTACTACGAAAACGCACGAGACTCCCTTAGAACAATTTCAGGAACCTTTCTTTACCTTCTACCTCTCTCAGGTCTCTCTCTCTCTCTACCTATGAAACACGCTTGAGAAACTCGATCTGTATCTGAATTTTAGGATTCCAATAGAAAACTCGTTTCCGTTATTTTTTTAATTTTTTTTGTTTCTAATATATTTCAATTCTTTTCTTAATGCCTCACGAATCCTCTTTTTCAATTTCCATTTTCGTGTTGGAGTTTGAATCCGCCTGTGTATTGATGCAATTATACTCTGTAAAATCTAGATTTTCCGAATCCACCAATGTTTAATTACTTTCGACTTTCGAGTATAACTTCAGGATTTCTTCTGCTGAGAGTTGATTTTATTTTTCGTCAAATTAGGATTTCTATGAACTCTAACCTAAGTCTAAAACAGGAGAGTTTCAGAGAACGATTTGGATTTCTCAATTTCTCCAGTTCAATTCTAGCTTCATTGAAGATTTTTTAATTCATTTCGTTTGAGTTAGTGTGTGTGTGTGTGTAGAGAGAGGTTGAATTACGTGTAATCAGAGAATTAGAAATTTTGGTTTGTAGATATTTGCTAACAGAATTTGATCGATCTCTTTTCATCATTTTTTTGTCAAGATTACTGTCATGGTTGATTATAACATTTTATTGTGTGTCTCTATTGTCTTAAAATTGGTTGGAATAAGCAGAGGTTAGATGCAGTTTTATATCTCGGTTCTTATCATATGTTCTTGATCATGTTACCTTAGTTACGTTCATTTCGGTACATTAGAATTGAAGTTCTGTTTTCATCTCCTTTTTGTTTATTTAATTCAGCATCCTGATTATGGATTCGTATTCTTTGAAGTCTGTGTTCGACTTGCCTGCACCATTTCGCTCATGTTTTAGTTTCAGGTACTGTATATATTTTTATGTGAAAGATATAGTGCTTGTTTGGCAAAATAGTAGAATCAATTCCTTCTACCGTTCTACATACCACACATTTCGATATAAAATTTATCATTGAGGTTAATTTCATACATATCTCAGTTACGTTTAATGGTTCAAAATTAATTTTATCAAATTTAATTCTAACTAACTTTAAAACTAACGGGCCATAAGTTGCTAGCTTGCTGCAAATAAGTTTAGCTGCTGAGGCTTTAGTCTGTCACATTTCCATGTGGTCTTATATATGAGATGATTATCATTTATCACTTATCTTTGTAATATAGCATGAAAAGTGGTGGTTTGCCTTTCAAACCTCTGATTGAATCGGTTCAGAAAATATTCTGCATTTGAATTGGTCTCACAAGGGTTCTTGATTTACATCATGAGCTTTCGATTATACAGATATTTTAATTCACTTCAGAGTGAATGCTTTCCTATCTGTTTCCACTCTGATGTAAACATGGTCATCTCTGCACCAACTGGGAGTGGTAAAACTGTACTCTTTGAACTTTGCATTTTGAGGCTACTCTCCAGTTTCATCACCGCAGAGGAAAGATTCTTACATTTAAAGGGATCTCTTAAAACAGTAAGCCCTTTCCTGAAATAAAAATCCTACAGTCAGGTTTTCTTTATCCTTGTGTTAATGCTATAAGCCCAAAAAGTTTTTGCTATAAAGAAGGCTCATGTTGTATCGACACATAAACACCAGCCAAAGCTTTAGTACATTGTGAATCATATGAAGCACAATTTAATGAGTATTTCCATCGTCATGTATCAGTAACTAATTATTGGTATTATTATCTTCTCTCGTGGTGTTAAGATCTATATAGCCCCATCTAAGGCTTTAGTACAGGAGAAGCTCCGTGATTGGAATAAGAAGTTTGGGCCGTGGGGAATAAATTGCCTGGAGTTAACAGGTGACAATGAATCTTACACTCCAAGGAATATACTAGAAGCTGATATTATTCTCACAACTCCTGAGGTCAGTATGCAAATGAAGAACATAAGTAGACCAAGACCACTTACTTGTCTTTAGCATACTTTTTGTCTTTTCTTTTTTCTTTTTTTCTTATTTAAAATATTAAACGAATATATTTTATATTCACCAAAAAAATGGATATATTTTAATATTATCACGAATTATTAAGTTTATGTATGCATATGTTTTCCATTCTCCACAACCTCTAGAAGCTTATCTTTTTTAATTGGAAATTAACATACACTTGGTTTTTGTGTCATTGTGTGACAAATCAGCATTCCTTCGTTGAGATGTTGTTCTCCTAGGCCATGTACACATGCACAAGAAATAGGCTGACTGATTTATTGACACTATGGGATATAGCTAACTCGATTTCTTTTTCCAATGAATAGAAATTTGATGCAGTGTCACGATATGGTATAGAAAGTGGTGGCTTGAGCTTTTTTAGTGACATATCACTTTTACTAATTGATGAAGTTCATCTATTGAATGATCCACGTGGAGCTGCTCTGGAAGCAATTGTTAGTAGAATTAAAATCGTTTCTGGCAATCCGAAAATGAAATCAAATCCTCTGGCTCAGGTCCGCTTCCTTGCTGTGTCTGCTACAATTCCAAATATTGAGGATCTAGGTAATTTTTATGTTAATTGGTTGTTACAAGAGTTATGGAAGTTAAGATAACATGTCAACATCAATGGGTAGAGTTTTATGCAATATACGTACTATTGCAGCGAAGTGGCTTGAGGTTCCTGATCAAGGGATCAAAAGGTAGTTTTCCACATCCATTATACGACTTTGTTCTATAGTGGTGAAAGTCAACATTCAGACAAATTTTACTTTGCTTTTGAATTTTCACAGGTTTGGAGAAGAAATGAGGCCGGTAAAGCTGACAACCAAGGTTTTTGGTATGCAAATATAATTGAACTCATACACAACCGTTAATTTAGTTTCTTATTAATTATCATTTGTTGCATCCTATTACAAAATCTATGTCTTTTGCTGATTAAAAATAAATAAATCTATACGTCCAAGTTGGATTGGCTATTTCTCCGATAAAAAGAGATGAGAGCAACAAAGATCCCTAATTTGAATTTGTGAATTTTAATTCAATAATAGTCAATGTCGTGGTCTGTAGTCCTAGCAGTAAATTAGAAATGTTTGATTATCGTTCTACTGTCAAATTTATACAGGCTATGCCCCAGCCAAGAATGACTTCCTCTTTGAGAAGGTCGGTTTAAAGTTGTCAAAGTTTAAATAGTATCTATCTTAACTGTTTGCTCTAGAAATTGTTACTTTTAAATAATCCATTTTACCAGTTAAACTTATCTTTATTTCTGCTTTATACTACTACCATGCAGCGCCTTCAAAATTATATTTTCGGTAAGTAAAGATTATTCGTCCTGCCAATTAATTGTTTTGTACCTTGTAGTTTTTCATTGCTGTTATGATTTCTATATGAGGATAAATATTTCCATTCTATATGTATAAATGATTTCAGATATTCTCATGCAATACTCAAGAGGGAAATCTGCTCTTGTATTTTGTTCAACAAGAAAGGGAGCACAAGAAGCTGCTCAGCGACTCTCTCAAATAGTAATGACTTTTGGTCAATCAAATCCATTCATTAAGAACAGAGAACAACAAGATCGGCTGAGAGAGGCTTCTTTATCTTGCAGTGACAAGCAAATGCAGTCATATATTCTTTACGGTGGTATGAAAGGAATCTATATATTGTTCTGGGATTTGGCTAAATAATAATTCTTACTGGAAAGTGATTGCAATCCCATGCACCTGAATTAGAATTTCAAATTGGTAGATATGTGACTTTTAGAAAATGGCTTTCCTAGTAGTTGGTTATCACAATGGTGGGCTTTGCCTCAAAGATCGAAGTATTGTGGAAGGCCTTTTTCTCAAGGGTGACATTCAAGTACTTTGCACTACAAATACACTAGCCCATGGAATCAATCTCCCAGCACATACAGTGGTTATCAAATCAACACAGCACTTGTATGTTATATTTTTTAATTTTTTATGTACTTCATTGTAGCATATTAAAAAAATATGGTTTTACAACTTGATTTATTGAAATATTATGGCCAGTAACAAGGAAAAAGGTCTCTATATGGAATATGACCGCTCTACTATATTGCAGGTTTGTTTCTTAAGGTTCCTTATGATAATCATATATTCATATATAATATTGTAAAATGGATAATGAAACAAGTAATTATAAATTTCAGCAGGTAGGTTCTCCTCAATTTGGATCTTGTGTCTATACATGCATCATAATTGACCTAGCAACAGAAAATTGGTTTTTATTAATTTTTAAAAATTTCTTTTGTTACTATATATACGGTATAGCCTATGATTAAGATGTCCATTTTGCTTTAGTGAATTTATTCTCTTTTTTCAAATACCCGGTATATTTTGATAGCTAAGTTAAAACATTTATGGCTGTACTTGTCAACTAGCTGTTTGCTTCCGGAAAGTTGTTTCTGTTAGACTTCTTTCCATATAGACATATAATACAAGCACTTACAACACATGCAGACACATTCATAAGATTTGTATACTTTGCTCTATTCCTTCAATCACACTATGTCTACCTAATATAGTAGGGGCAGGGAAAATCAATGCTTGACTTTTCCATGTAATGTATATCATTTGAGGTAAAACATTTATGGTACAGATGTGTGGAAGGGCAGGCCGACCACCATTTGATGATACAGGCATGGTTATAATCATGACAAGGAGAGAAACGGTGAATTATTCTACTTGCACATATATTTTCTACTAATCTCTCTCACTGGCTCCTATCCTGACGAAGTTCTTTAATTTTGATCGTGAGCTCTATTGTTCCAAAACAGTGCTTTTATTGACTCTTGCATACTCTCATACCACAGGTTCATTTGTATGAGAATCTCTTAAATGGGTGTGAAGTGGTGGAATCACAGTAAGACTGCCTCTTTCTAAATTGTAGAATAGATTTCACATCTTTGAATAATGCTTAAGTTCTGCAAGCATTGTGCATTTACCCTGTTCACATAATCAATGTTTGCTTACCATAGATTGCTGTCATGTGTGACGGAGCATTTACTTGCGGAAATAGTTCAACTGACAGTATCTGATATTACAAAAGCAATTGAATGGCTGAAACGCTCCTACTTGTACGTTAGAATGAAAAAGGCAAGTGACCCAGGATATCAATTAGTTTTGTTCATTAGTCTCCCATCCCATCTGATGCAATTTTTTATGCACAATCAGAACCCTATGAACTATGCAATTAAGAAAGGAATTTCTGGCGATCGTTTAGAGAAGCACGTGCAAGGTACAGTAGTCATCATTAGGTTGTCTTTTGTAGTGTTCTATTTTTTATTATCTCCCTTTCTCTTTCTCCTGAGAGTTCCCCGACACATGTCCCTAAACTATTGAAGCTATTTTATCTCAGATATTTGTGTGCGTAAAGTTAACGAGTTATCACAGAATGATATGGTCTGGGTTGATGAAGATGGTTTCCTCTTGCGACCATTAGGTATCAATATCTTTAATAAATATTCATAATGTATTGGTAAAATATTAAATTCCAAATTGGTTGCTGATATTTTCCTTTTCCTGCCTTAGATCCTGGAAGGTTAATGACAAAGTACTATTTGAGATTTGACACAATGAAACAGATAATGCGGACTCCTGAAAATTGCAGTTTGGAAGATGCACTTCATGTTGTGTGTTGTGCAGAAGAAATTGCATGTGCGGATATATTTTGTGAACTTTTTTTAATACACAATGTATTGACATCAAAACTTGACACAATTCTGCACTGGGAAAATGAAGGGATACAGCTCAGACGCAATGAGAAGAAACTCTTAAATGAGATCAATGCTGATAAAGATGGTCGGCTTCGCTTTCACATTCTTGGAGATAAAAGGAAAAAGAAGAAGCGCATTCAAACAAGAGAAGAAAAGATATTTATATTAGCAAATGACTGCTTAACCGGTGATCCATCAGTTCATGACCTATCGTTGATTCAGGTGTTGCATTGTAAAATCATTATTTTTTGTAGATCAACATTCTTATATCTTTGTGATTAAGTAAACTCGATGCCACAGGACATGAATTCTATATGCTCAAATGGATGTAGAATTGCAAAATGCTTGAAAGACTATTTTGTTTATAAAAGGAATTACAAAGGAACTGTGAATTCAGCCCTTCTGGCCAAATCACTAGGCCAGAAGCTTTGGGATGACAGTCCATACCTTCTGAAACAGTTACCTGGAATTGGGATGGTTACAGCAAAGGTAACATTTATTGATTCGTTGATGTTATTAACACATAATTGTTACTAATACATATGCTCTAGCAATCAGTTGCCTAATATTCTAATTTTGAAGTTCTTTCCAGGCACTGCATTCAATGGGAGTTAGATCGTTTGAGGAACTTGCTGATGCTGATCCGAGGAGAATAGAGCTAGTGACTGGTCGAAAATACCCATTTGGTAACCATATTAAAGATTCTCTACTGTCTCTACCTCCAAAAGTTGATGTGACGCTTGCAGAGATTGAAAGCCATATACAAGGAAATTCCAAGCTAGTAGTAACATTGGCTAGGATATCACAGTCAGGCCAGTCAGTTAAACGACATTATGCTGATATGGTGTGTTATCTGAATGTCTTCTAAGGAGAATTTCATGCATTTAACAATTAAAATAAGTTCCACAAATTTCTTTCTTGCAGATCGTTGGTTCGGAGGAGGACAACACTATTCTCTTTCATGAAAAAATAAGGTGATGACTTACTAATTTAAATTTTACGACTTGATAGTGTTCAGCGATTAAAGAATTTCTATTTAAAAAAAATTGTCTCATTGATGATATTGGCAATAACTATGCAAATTGTTCTTTCCTCGTCTAATCAAGTTTTAATGTTCCCCGAACCATTGCCACAGGGTTGATCAGTTCTCCAGGTACATGAACTGAAACCTTGGCTTTATTTTTTGCAGTAAAAACTTAATACTATTGTAGAGCATTCGAGACTAAAAGAGTGTTAAGAATTTTAATTTGGAGGATTTTCAGTACAATATTCTAAAAAATATACATAAAATGCATCATAATATTGGCCATTGTACATATGAAAAGGCTTGAAAGTTTGTTTGGATGCAAGTTTGTAATAATTTATAATGTCTTATCAACTGGATAAGGTAAACAGTTTAGATTTCTAAATATATTACAAGTGCAGTTCGGGTTGCATATGAAAATGAATAAAGTCATATATACAAGTCTTACCATCACAAATTTTAGGCTGAGATAAATTCCTTTTTTCATGTTGCAGCCCATACAGTGCAACAATTTTTGTGCCCATCGCACAAGGGAAGCAAACCATCAAAGTTGATTTTATATTTGAGGAATACAGTAAGATATGCTCAATAGATGTCTAAATTATATCTTCGATCTCCAATATAGTTTGTCAAAATTTTGTAATTATCACTTAATTCTTCACTTTTGTCCATTCAGTTGGTATTGATGTCCACCAAAAACTTTCCTTTACGAGAGAGAGCAATTCAATTGTGCTTTTAAAAAGAAACAAGAAGCAGGCTTCTTGTCCTCCACCTGAAGAGATATATGTTATAGAAGATGATAACATAACTGTACCTCGTTTACCAACAAAAGAGCTATGCAAATTGAACGAGGACAGGGATTCCATGTCTGTCATTTTCCCTTGAAATGTATGATATAGTTGTTTATGTTGTCCTGTATAACTTTTAAGACCTAAAATTTTAAATGTGTTCTATTGCAGTCCAAGTTTCGACCTCTTGGATGAAAGTTTTGAGGAAGGTACCACTCTATATATGATTTTAGCAACCTTTATGATGATTTTCAAAAACATTCTTAGTTTCATCTTTTTGTCAATTAAAGTGGGTTTTTGGCCACACTAATGAGCGTTTGTTTTGTAGTGGAAGGTGTGCGTGCTTTTGGGGTTGTAGAGGACGAATGCAAAAGCATCACCGAGAAAACAGTCTTTGACCACATTCGGGAGAAAGCCAAAAACTTTTCTCTCCTGTCTGCATATGATAACATTCACTTTCCATCACTAGAGGTCCTTCTTTCAAGAAATCATGCCCGTGAGAAGAGGCCTGATCATCGTCATGAGGTAGTTGTTCTGGATGATGAAGACAGACCTGAAGTTCCTCAACGAAATGATGTCAATTTGCAAGTTGAGCTGAGGAAGGCAGAACAAGATGATATCAAATTTTATCTGAACGATCATTGTACAACTGGAAGCTCTAATATAGTTGATACAGGTACACCTTTTTACTAGCATGTGATTCAGCAATCAGTCATCGCTTTCTATGTCAAGTCTTTATTTTTTCTTTTTATTCCTGAAGGTGTTTTCCTTCCTGAACCTGAAGCAATAACTCATGAAAAATCAACTGAAGAAACAGTTTTTGACCATATACGGAGAAAATCTAAGGATTTCCCACCGATTAATAAGCTTAATTGTGCGGAATCAATAATCCATAAAACGGAATTATTCTCAAAGATTAATCCTAGTCCTCCCAGTTCTTTGAGCGATGCTTTTGGTGTGGCAAGAGAGACGAATTCCTTAGAGGTCACCGATAATATGCTTACTTCATACATGAAAACTGCTGCTGAAGTAGAAAAATATACATCCAGTATTCAGGTTGGTACTTGAGGTAAAAAGTAGAAAATTTGGAAGTTTCTGTGGCACTGATGGAGAACAAAATATTTCTAAAGGTGTTTCAAGCACCTTTTTCTTTTAAATCTTCCATTTATGTCTTAACTGTTAGTTTTTCAATGTCAGGAGGAGAGAAAAAGGTCTTCAGATCCCGGAAGCTTTCCAGAGAGTAGTAAGAAGCAGCGTTGCGCTTCTAGAGACTCTAAAGAAGAGAAGCATAGTTCAAGTGAAATAAGAAGACAGTGCTGTTCTTTGGAAAGCACAAGCCAAATGAAGGAAATAGAGTCATTTCTTGGGTTCAAGAGTGTATTTTCCTTTCTCTAATTTTCTTTAAGGGGACAGCCAGCTGAATAGCTGATAACACCACAATATTAAACTTTTACTCATTGAACGAACTTCTGAACAAAATTCCTATACGGCTTCATGGAGAAGTTGGCACTAGGCACTGTAGGATTCCAGTTAAAAGGAAGTTCGATTACCATCATTCTTTGGCCTTAGTCTTTTAAAAGAACCTTGGATCGATTTTAATGGACCTATGAGAATAGAACATTAGATTAAGGTTAATTATAAAGGGGTTGAACACTAAGAAATTAAACTTAATCTATATTTAGGGAAATATAAATGTTTAATTCATGGGTATACTTGCATCGAATTTTGGTGAAAGTATATGAGGAGGGACATTAATATAAAATTTGCTTCTAAAAAAAACATATGAGGAGGGATAATATGGGGGATTCCAATCCATTACCAATCTTATTGTTATCACAAAATCTGAAATTCTGATAAACATAATTAGATTTAACGCTTAAATGTAATTTTAAGTCTCCTATTTTGTTCAATTTATAATTTTGGTCCATTCTTTTTAAAATTGAGACATTTGGATCTCTATTTTAATAAATTTATGATTTTAGTCTCTTTCAAAATAGAAACATTTGGTCTTAATTTAGAAAATTTATAATTTTAATCAAATCTTCAACTTTATCTATGTTTTATTTTGGTCCAATTAAATATTAAACCTAATATATTCATTTAAGATATTATTAATAAATGATTTAATTAATTACACAACTGAGTAAAAGAAATAACTATAGAATTTATAGAAACATTAAAAATAAAAGGATGTGAATCAAGTTATGTCACTTGTCTCTCTACAGTTAGTGAACTGTTGTCACTTGCTACCCTTTCAACAGGCAACCTTCTTTTCATTTCTTTCTTTACATTTGTTCGGTTATATAAATTGCCTTCCTAAGTCCTAAATCTAATATTTTACTCTTTCTTTCTAAACAACATATTGACATTAACACTCAAAACCAATGAAGATATTGTAAAGAGTTTAATGTGTATGCATTCATGGTGTAAAACAGTTTTACATTATTATTCAATCACAAATCATCCTTTAAATTATTTTAAAATAATTATTTTAAAAGTTAACAAATTTATTATACATGGTGGATTGTGATGATTGTGTAAAACTTTTTAAATTGTCAATGTATAATCTTTTTTCTCTATTGGAAATCACGTTGTTTTAAATTGCGGTTGTTACCCTGTGGAGACCTTCAAAATCATGATCTTGCCATAGATTGCAGACAAATGCGAGCGATGCGAGAGTTATGACAGTCACAGGAACCTTCAAAATTGCGATTGGAGACTGCAATTTAAACATGGACAAGTGATTCTTCACTTCTTGATGGCCCATCTGAATTGCGTGAACTAGAGGACTCTGAGTAGCTGTAGGACACTCCAATCTTTTTCAAGGCATTGGATATGAAGCTGTTAGTGCTATAAGACTTGATGGAACTATCTGAGTCTAGCATTCCAGTGTTCAAAAATGGGGGTTGATTTGGTGTAGGAACATCTACATTTGAATTACTTAGCATGTAAACAACTTGGGACATAGATGGTCTTAAGGAAGCTGAAGCTTGTGTGAAAAGCAATCCAATTTGAAGCACCCTTGATGCTTCAGTTGGAGGAAAATCATCTCCCAAGTCAGGATCAACACTTCGGTTAAAGTGTTTGATCGGTATAGTTTCCAAACCTGGTGCCAAAAGGATAATTTTTTTCAAACAAAAGTTGTTGAACTCATTAACCTAAAAAATAAACAAGGTATTGTTTTAAAATTTTTGAAAGACTTAAATATAATTTTGATCCCTGTAATTTAACATTTTTTTTATTTTCGTTCTTGTAAAATATGTTTATTTTGTTTTTCGTTCTTAAAGTGTTTTACATAGATTTTTTTTTATCTTTCAAAATATTTTTTTTATTATTCAAAGCATTATTTAAAATAATTTAAGGATGAAAAGTAAAAGAAATATATTTTAAAAGGACTAAAACGAAGAAAAAAATTTCATAAACGAAAAAAAATGTAGAGACAAAAAATATATTTAAACATGTGAAAATTAAACACAAGTCTTACTAGAAGCGAGCCAGCGTCCTCTCTGAAGGCATTATTCCTCCTGCCACTCACAATCTCCAGAACAAGCACTCCATAACCATAGACGTCAGCTTTATCTGTAAGTTGTCCGCGAATTAGGTACTCAGGAGCCATGTAACCTCTGCCCCAGAAATAAAAAATCAAGTGTTAATCAAAACTATGGAACATGTAAGTGAAATAAATGAAATAAGCTTTAGTGTTAAATGTTTCATTACAAGCCATGATGGCCTCTCACACGAAGGGTTGAGCTAGACATATACATTAGATTACTTTTCTTGGCCTTTACCTTAAAGGATTTAGGCTTATGTGTAACAGAGTCTGCTAAAACTATATGAATGAAAGTTATTTGTTTTTTTGGCTTAAATAACTTTTTATTTATAATATAAGATAATTTTTTATCTGTTCCTCTTTAAAAAATCTACTTTGATCTTTTTTTGTTTTATTTTAGTCTTTGGCATCAAGATTTTCTGTTTATGTGAAGATATGCAATAACAGAAATTGAAAAATAGACCTGATATTACCTAAATAACAATAAATAAAATGATAAATTTTTAATACAAGAGGTATTGCCAATACAGCTACCAACAAACTTATTAAACAAGCCATGTTGGAGTGAGACGCACTTTCTACGTTAAGCATATAGGTATTGCCAATACAGCTACCAACAAACTTACTGTTGTTTGAAAATGGTTCAGTTATTGTGCAACACTTTTGGTTAAAAACGATTTTAAAACCCTTATCACGTAGTTGTTGGCTTATGCTTAACAAGTTATGTTTCAACCCTTCCACATATAAGACATTTTCTATGGAAATAGTTAAAGAATTACCAATATTACTTACACTTAGAGTTCTTCCTTTGGTGTTGTCACCATAAGTTACAAATCCTCCTTCCTAAGCTTTTAGAGACATCAACTTTGACTTATCTATGTTAATATGTCTTGAGCAGTCACTATCAAGATACCATAATTGTTTATCTGCTGTTAAACAAATTTCAAGTAGAAGTAAGTTCTTAATAAACTTAGAAAATAAGAATATTTTATCCACTTCATGTTTGATCAATCACTAAGCATGAGAAAAAAACTAAGACTATATCACACACATGTCTAGTCTAAAAACATTCAATACAAATGCCTCATCTATTAAACATGTTAGGCGTTACAAAATTATCAAACCAAATCTAAAAACTAATGGCTTCAAGCTTTGATCTAACATAAATGTCGTCCTTATAAGTGACAAAAGGAATGATTGTAGTTTGTGGTATTTGTTGTGACTAGCTTCACCATACTGGGTCGTAAATCTACCTATATGTTCCAAGGCATATTTGCCATCTTCTCTTGAAAAGGTAGTGAAGTCTAGGATTTTGTACCCTTCGACAATATGATCATCTTGTCTATTCACTCATGGTAAGGTTTTCGGTATGCAGGCCCTTCCAATGGTTTAAGCTATATACCAAAAATACTTTTTCATTGTTTCAACTATCATTTCAATGTTAATAAGACCTTTGAGGCTAATTGATTCGACTGCATGTTTGGTCCTTACACTGTTGAGGCTGACAAATAATTTGTTGATTGGGTTTGTTTAGTATCAAGTTCTTTTGCATGATGAAACTCTTTTAGTGCATTATTGGTTTCACAATATCAGCAAGTTGTTGGGACACTTGATACATAATACCATGTATGCCTATATCAATTTGTTGCCTAATAAATGACATTGTCATTATAGTAGGCATTACCATGCTCACCATTGTGGCATTAGTAGTAGAAATAGTAGCAGTAGCCATGCTTTGTACTGGCGTTGAAGGCTCCGCAGGCATTATAGATGCAGGCATATGCCTTCCGATTTGCACATCTTTTTCTGAGTTGGTTCCATATCTCCTATATTTTTACTAGATCACACAAATGCATAGCACAAATGATGACAACCCCTGATTTGAACTTCAAACTTTATTCACCTACTTTGGTCCCATCGGGCGTGCTAATTTTGTTGTTGCATGAAAAACTAGCTGGAGCAAAAGAAGTAGCTCTCATATGAGACAGTGCAAAGAAATGAGATCATTAAGTCTACTTCATGCTTGGTTACTCGCATCATGAACGCAATGGAATGAAAGAAAGAACAAGAGCTATTCTTGAGGATGGCTGAAAGCAAGGCCAACAAGCTTACTTAAGTCTTTCATTCCCTGGTTAGCCAACTGCATGAATGAAAAGAACCGATTAAATTACCTAATGCTCCAACACAATTCCAAAATAAAGTCAACTAATTGATATTAAGAAGGGAAATATTCTTCTCAATAATGGATTTCGAAACTACTAAAGAAAGCGTTTGGTGTAGGTGAAGAGAAAAGATTGCTAAAACGACAAAACATTAAACTGAAAAGGCGATAAAGGCAATAAATTCGGTAAAGATAAGTGCAACAAGGTATATATAACTGGTTTTTCATACCTATAAAATACCTATTTATAGATTTCTACCCAAACTATTTTTGTTTTTTTTGTTTTTGATACTAGTAATATTTTTATGTTTGATTTTGTTAGTGTTTATCTAGTAAGTGATAATGTGAATTATATATTATTAATTTAATATAAAAATATTTCATAATTTCAATATTAATAATATTGAATAATAAATTTTAAATTTATTTATTTATGTTATATATATATATATAATTAAATTATTTTAATGTTAAAATATGATTTTAATTAATTATGATGCGTTGTGAATATAATTATTTTTTTAACTATCAATCAATCAAAAGTTATCATTTGAAACAATTATAATGCACTTATTATAAACTTACATGAAAATTGTAAAAAACTTTTATATGATTATCTAATTATAAAATTATTATTATATAATAAATTTATTAATTTTATAATAATTAGCTTAAAATTCATACTTATTATAATATTTGATTAGACAATAGTGTAACAAGCTTTATAATGAGAGTATATAAAATTTAAATTATAATTTTTATTTTATCAGATAAAGTAACAGAAAGTTGAACTTTAATTTTCTTATTTTGTTAATCTGAATAACTTATTTATTATTTCCTATTTTTTCTTATTATTTTTTCATCATAACCGTTGCTTGATGGTTAAGAAAGATAAATTTTGGAAAATAATTTAAAATCAAGCAAGTGGAAAATTAAATAAATCAAGCTTCTGTATGAAAATAAAAATAAATAAAAAAATCAAGCTTCTGTATAAAAATAAAAATATATAAAAAGTCCAGTTAGATGAAGTCGTGGGTTTGAATCTACTGAGTAGTGGATAGTAGGGGTGAGAATAAGTTAGGCCGGCCTACGATCTGGCCTACATAAAGCCTGGTTTGGCCTGACTTATTTAATTAAAAGGCTAGACTCAAATTTTTTTAAAAGTCTATTAAATAGGTTAGGCTTAGACTTATTAAAAATTCTTATAAGTCTGATAGGCCGACATATATATATATATATATATATATATATTATTTTTTGGGTACAATTAATATTTTTTTAAAAAAAAACTAGCAGATTTTATTCTTATAATTAAGTAAAATTTTAATTACAAGGTGTGAGTCATGTGTTCCTTTATATTTCTCATTATTTTTATTAGTTTTCTTACCGTTCCTTTTTTTATTCCTATTCCTATTAGGTTTCCTTTATTACGTTCCAATGCAAAAATCATATCCTATTATGTTCCTATACAAAAATCATATCATATCCTACATTCCTATACAAAAATCATATCTTTTTCACTTCAAGCTTTTATATTATTAATATATTTTTAGGATTACCAATTAAATTAGTGTAAGATTAAAAATTAAGACAAATTATATATTAAGGCCTTGTTTAACCTATTATAGAAGGTGTGTTATTTTTTTTTGTGGTAAAAACAACTAGGAATATTAAAGATTAATGTGAAGAAGACTTTTAAATAGGTTACCGGCTAGGCTAGGCTTTTAAAAAGGTCAAGTCGAATTAAAATAAAAGTCTTTGATAAGCTATAGGTCAAGCTCATGCCTCCTCAAAGTAGGCTAGACCTCGCCTGACCTATTTCCATTCCTAGTGGGATAGGTATGTACTCGATGACATTTTTTTTTTTTTTTACTTTTTACTTCTAACTTTTTAATTTTTATACGAATTTCATATTAATTTTTTAATTTGATATATTTTTCTTCAAACTTTTAAGAATATCGTAAATTTTACTCCACATAATTTTATTATTAAAATAATTATATTTTTTTATTCTAAATTTATTAATTTTTTACCAATTTTATCCCCAATTTTTTATTTTTTTTAATTTTACTCCAATTTTTTTATTTATAAATAAATAAATAAATAATAAGAGTAAAATTCAATTTTTTTAAAAAAATTAAGAATAAAATACACCAATTAGAAAATTGAGGATAAAACGTGGAATTAAGCCTTCCCTTTTTTTTTTCTCTATATATACACACACCACATAAATGCGTGAAAAATAAGAAGAAGCATTTTGTGACTGAAAAAAGGTTTTAGATCGTAAAAACTAATCACTACGAAAACAAGAGATATCGAAGATGGCTCTGCCCAAAGCTAAGGAGATCGTGTCGTCCAATTCCGTCGTCGTTTTCAGGTCTCTCTGATTCTCTCTTTGATTTCTGTTATGTGAATTCAAGTGATGCTGACTCGATCAATTTTTTTTATGGTTGCGTTTGCAGCAAAACCTATTGCCCTTTCTGCGTCGATGTGAAGAAGCTCTTCGGTGACCTCGGTGCCAATTACAAGGCCATCGAACTCGACACTGAATGTGCGTCCCTTTTCAATTCTTTTCTCTTTTTCTTTCGCTAAACCCTTTTATTTAAAAAAATCGTGAAGCTGTTCGCCACCGAATTGTTGTCTGATAAGACATGTGAGTCAGCCTGTTTTCGAATCGTTTCGCGGCATGCTTTTTTTTATTATTATTATTGAAAAATGTTGTTAGTTTTTTGTTAAAACATCTTTAGTGAAAGAACCCAAAAGAATCCATTTTGGGTTCTTGGATCACTTTTTGTGAGTTCCATTATGCCACATAAGATGCAGGACTTCTGTCATGTTTTGCTCTAGTGGTAGAATCCAATTTGGATTCTTGGATTTTACTTGCAGAAGAAAAAACAACAACAAATTTTTTTTTTTTGAGACATTAAAAAATAATATTTTTTGAAATAAAAGGAGTTCACGGGAGTTCTCTCCCTGGAATCCAATCATTTGAAATCGGTCAATTCCTCTTATAACTATAGATTGATGTTTTTGCATTTTGTTTAGTTCACAAGATTTTTCATATTCTCTTGTCCATGAGGGCTAAATATTATTGGTTGAAATATTTTGTTTTGGTGGGAGAAAGGGGCTAACGCCCCTAAACAAAAAACTAGATTAGAATCCACCAGGGAAACAAACAGAAGATATATCCGCAAGCACCTGAAAAGATGCAAAGGAAGTAACCAAATCAAAAAAACTGAAACTCCAGCCAAACCAAGTCCATGCTTCACAAAGACATCGGCCACTTGGTTGGCTTCCCTAAAAACATGCCTCCAAGAATAAATATCATACGTAGCAACAGTATGTTTGAATCATATTAAGTAGCTGAGCACATTTATTGGTTAAATATACTGTATATTCAAAAGAGTGTGCTAGAGAAAGTGATACTGACATTTCTCTTGTCCAGAGTTATACTTGTGCCACTCCCTGGCTGTTAATGGTTTGGGGGGTGAAACAGTGCTTTTACGCTGTCACTATTTGAAATGAATAATAATAACATTATATGGTTTTGGTCGGTGCTTTGTTATTGCTAAGGGTGAATTTTGGCATTGTTTGGTCCTCTCTCTAGGTTTTGGTGTGTGTTTTTAGTATAGACTCTGTATTAAGGTAATTTAGAAGGTTAGAGAGGTATTGGTTCTTATAGAGTACATATGAATGATGCTGGAATAGTTTTTGCTAAAGTTGGTATGAAAAATATAGCTGATCAGGGATTGATTTGTCACAAGAAACTACAGTTCCCAGTTATTTTCCTAATAATCAAATTGCATGTTGCTTCAATTCACTCGTGCTGGAGAAGCCATAATAGTTTTTGATAGAATATATGGAAATAATGGAATTCAGTATTTGGTTTTCCTTCTGGGTGATTTTGTCCTGTCTCTCCAACTGCTGTGCCTATAGCAAGGAGAGGAAGACTCGGGTTTCAAGTAGAACCCACCGACAAATGGGTTCTATGTGAATCCGGCATCTTTTTTTCTTTCCTTGCTGCACAGTGCAGTGAGCAGAGAGGATTTGGGTCTGCGATTTTGTGTTATAATCCAAGTGGTTGAACATTGTGCAGCCGATGGAAAAGAGCTCCAAGCAGCATTAGTTGAGTGGACGGACCAGCGAACCGTGCCTAATGTGTTTATTGGTGGAAACCACATTGGTGGCTGTGACTGTAAGATTTAGATTTTTTATAGATCTCTGCAAGATTCTAATCATTAGGTTTCATCTCATAAAGTGTTAAATTGCTTGTGTTTCTATGCAGCAACAACTGCCCTGCACACTCAGGGGAAGCTGGTTCCTCTGCTGATATCTGCTGGAGCTGTTGCCAAATCAACTGCTTAAAGGATCTCCCATTTCTAGGTTATGCAGTTAAATAAAAATAAAAACCCAAGTAGTTGGGTCGGTTATATAATTCAGGTCCCAGAAACTAATGTGTGTATTCCTGTGTGATTCTCTTTAAACTACAACTCTGTCAAACAAGTCTATTGCTGAATGAAGTTATTTTTGTTTACAACTGATGTTTTCATACAGTCACATAACCTTTTTTTCCCAGACTCTGCTTTCTTTTTCATACAAGTCAAAAGTGTGCCGATGATTAGTTCTGGTTAAAATTTTTACTCGATCTTTGTATTTGGATATACCAAATATGACGGATCTGTTAATGAGATTTTAGTATTGTAATGGAACTGTTTATCGTTAAGAGTCAAGTGTCAGTTGTAAATCTGAAGCTTGCAATCAGGTTGAGTTTTGTTACGGGAGGGTATCTCGAATGATAATCATCTCGGAAAACCAGACCGGCATCGCTCTTATGAACAATACCAGTTACCGAGTCACCATCTCGGATAACCAAACTGGCATTGCTCTTATGAACAATACCAGTCTGGGGGGACTACTGTTATGGGGGTATCTCGGACGACACAAGCGTCCGAGATCCTTGCCTCACGAGGCCATGTGCCTCCTAACCACCATTCTTGCCAGAATGTTCCTATAAAAACCCCTCCACCAAGGGAAAGAGACAACTTTTAGACACAATCTGAAATCATAATGGATCCTACTAGTGCAGAGACTCTCATTCTCTTTCTTCTCTCTCTCCTCCCCTTCTCCACCCCCTCACTCAGCATCACCTGAGCGAGAGTCGTGCCACCATGCCAGAAGCTCATCTCTGTTGCACGGGAGACTCACCTCCACCACTCTTACTGCACAAAATTTTTAACCAGTATTACCAAATGTGTGTTTTTTGTGTTTATGCTCTTCCAATAGACGGTTTGGTGAGAGAATTGATGATGAAATTGTAAAAAAGAGAATAATTTCAAAGTCTTGGCATTTTTTTAGAGGAGTCTTACATTTTAGTTATCTCAAATTTCTTCATTTTACTTTAAAAAATCCCTATAAAATCTCTATCATTTTTAAAACTCTTTGAATTTATATCCAAAATAGATAATTTTGATTTATGATATTTTAAATCCGCTATAATTTCTCTTACAAAACTCCATCCAAACACACACTATTGAATCTACCCTACGCATAAATTTAACTATTGACATTATTACACTTATATGCATAACAATTAAACATTAATTTTTTCACCGTAACCCAAATTATTTGCTTAATCCATTATTTAAAAAAGTAATACTAGGAGATGTTTGCTTCAGAGACAAACTTTTTAGTCCCGGAAACATAAAAGGGAAATAATTTATCCGGGTTTGTTACAAAATAATAAAATTATTAATCCTGCGAATTTTCTTGGTGAATAAAAATATACATATATCCTTCTTACTATTCGTTTTTCCACTACTTTCTTAATGCTCCCTCATGTATATGTTGTAATTCTTTTGATTCCCACACATTTTGTTCTTCCAATAATTTCATTTACCGCCAATTTCATGTATGTTATTTACAATGATTTTTTACTTTTTCTCTAATGTTCTTTTTTAAATAGACAATTATTGCTCTTATCTCAACAAGAATCTCTCAACGGAAACTGCTCTTTTATTCACAATACTTTTTTGACATCATTTTTTGGATTTTTCATTGAGTTGTTACATTTGTACCTATTTTGAACACATGTATTTTTTTTTAACTAACTTTAACTATAAGAATGTTTCAATAATTATTATATATATTTCTAGGGGGGGAAATGTTAAACAAACACATGATTTTAGTTGTTGTTGAGAATATAAAAAACATTTCCAATCATTTTTAGTAATTAACCAAACACATTTTTTATAATATACTCAGAATAATATTTGCAAGCTTTATTCCTATGAATAATAATATTGGAACTAAATAAATTATCCGTAAAACAAATGTCCTCTTACTATTTTTTTTTTGTTGACACCTGCCCAACCAACTGATTATCAGTCATACCAACTGACTATCAGTCATACTAGTATCATATTCTTTAATTCACTCTTTTTAATACTATCTTTATTATTACTTTATTTTTTTATTTAATATTATGACTCATGAAATGATAAATCTTACTCATAATTTCATGATCTCTTATAAATATTTGGACAACTGAAGATCACCATGGCAATAGTATAATCAATACTTCAAAATTTAGGTATCATATTTGTGATGTTTGAGTTAACACTCTTTATAGCACTGATGAAAAAAAAAAAAACAAAATCCGTTTGTATTATCATTTTCCCTATGATTTTGGGCAGCAAGAAACAACGGGTAAAAACTTGCACCTATCTAGCTTAGTATAATGGCCACATGCATGCAAGTGAAACGTGAACAGGACAAGTGACCTTATTATGTTAGTGCTGCTGATGGGCAGTTTTAAAACAGAATCGTAAACACTTTTTCAGTTCAGCTATATCAACTTTCCCAAATGTGAAATACACAATACAAAGATGTTACAAAGTTCTGCAGTATTTATGGGAATGTATCGTTACAAATCTACACCTGCGACTCCATAGGTTGAAAGGTATTCTGATAATCACACAGCAAACATGATTCCAAGTTCCAACTATTGAGGAATAGAACAATAGTACCATAAAATAAAGAGCTCCTTCCTCCATTTGATCCTACAATCCTGCTTCCCCTTTACTCTGGGAAGCAGTGGAATGGTAGCAAAACTAGTTTTTTTTTTTTTAGAAATATGGCTTAATTACCATATTGGCTTAATACAAGTAATTTGTTTGAGCCAAGAGCATGTGAAAGAGCCATAACCATTCACTATGCAGCTGCTGGGAGCGCTAGATGCAGTTTCGCCGCTGGTGGCTAAACTGTTTCTGGCTCTTATGCGGTCCAACTCTGATACCACTCAATCTTTAGGACTGACAAGAGGAAGGGAACCATTTCGACAAGAAATAATATTTCACATCCACAATCAGTTTAAACAGGCCATAACATGGAATATGTAACAATGCAACCAACAAGTACCTACAGGTCATAGAAAACATATTGGATTAGGCATTCATGGGGAGAAGGGGAAAAAGAAGGACCCTGGAAACAATCTAGGATATCATGCTACAAGTACAAATGCTATGTGTTATATGCAAAGGCCTCAAATTTCATTCTAGTGAAACTTGTCACTTTCTTTTGCGATTCCTAAGTGCATTTTACTTAAAAACTCCATAATAAAACATTAAATAAAAAAGGAAACACCCTTTTTCCACAAATCCACAAGTTTTGCTTGAAAAATGAAAACATACAACATTATGAAAATCCCTGGATGTAAAATCGTAAATTCAATAACGTTTTCCACCATTTCATTTAATTTGAAAATATCCCAATGTGTACTACAGAGAAAAATGGCATACCATAATGGAGAGGAGGGCAATGACACATCAAGGAATGGGTATGGCCACCTGTAGAAATGATAATTGTCACCATTGTTTGTAAAAACCACTGTCTGTGCAAAATTTGACATGCAAAAGTATTGCATAGCTTACCAAATCCAGATGAAAGCATGAATAGTCCACTGAAAAATGACATATAAACTTGTCCATAACACAAAGAAAGACATTCCAAACCAGTGTATTTTCTGAAACGTAGGTTAAACTAATTTAAAATATCTCATGCAATAATCCCAAATAAGGATCGTAAAAAATTCTGAAAATATTCACCAGACAATTTAGAGCTGCATCTCCAAGGAGGAAAACAACATTTAGAGTATGCATGTTCACTGTCATCTACACAGGATGGAGAACTGATCAGATTAAATCATTAGGAGACAATGAGAGAAAAAAGAAAACAATAGCACTAGTTCAAAAACAATGATATCAAGACCATATTATCTAGCTTTATTAATTCTATGAAAATCTACTAAACATGTGGTTAGTATTTATTTCTGTAATTAAGAATCCTCAGATGGAGGGTCAAGTCGAGGAACACATTGCATATCCCTGCAAAGAATATAACCATGGTTGCAGTTTAGGCATTCAATATTGATAGTGTAGCATATACACCAGGCTATAAAAATCTGATGAAAGGGTTAGGAATTACGAACTTCTATTGTTTCAAATTATTGACATCTTCAATGTATTTTTTGAGTGAAATAAGATTCCAATTTCTATGTAAATCTGACCATTATATTGACCACAGAACTTATTTTGATGTCTCCTATCAAAACATAATATATTGATTTTAGATTCACCAAATATCAAATGTGCAAGATAACAAGCATATCACAAACAAAAATGTTTTGATAAAAAACATACATGGCCTCAGGAATCATCACTTTGAAGTGCCCATTGAAGGTGAACTCTAGGATTCTAGCAATCATATGTACCCAAAATCTTACTAAATCCCAAATCCCAATATAAAATGAATTATGAGAAACTCCTTTAAAATCTAGTAAATGCTTGACCTCATTTTGTTCACAAAATATCATATCAACTGGCTCACCATGAGCCCCAAGTTCAAACCTATTAACAGGTCAATGTCACATTATGTAAGCAAAAAGTAAAGTAAGTTAAGAAACAATAAATTTTAGCATAAAGAAAGAAAGAAGAAAGCATGAAGTATAACAATCTTCAGAAGGTTTCTACTCACAAAGTTAAAATCATAATCCCTCAGAGTAAGAAATGGAAATATAATGAGCCAATAAATGCAATCTGTAAGCATCACTGCCCCTGCATTCATCTGTTTAAAGACATTACCAAACACGTTAAAATTAGGAGAAACTAATGCAACGTTGTAGTGAACATGGATAGAAGTTAAATTATCGACATCGTTGAAAAAAGATGTATATGTTCAGGTTTATAGTATGCAGTTGAACATCATTAACAACATGATGCAAAAGTGATCCACTTTTCATGCAATGATGTCCAAAAGTGCCAGATTTACTCTGCATACATTGCCAACCTAACAAATTAGTAAATTATGCAAAGAATCTTTAGTGAAATCATGCATTTGAAGGAGAGAACAAAATACCAAAGTGCAAAACAAAAAGAAAGAGAAGAAGAAAAAAAAGATGTCACACTTGAAAGACATCAAAATGGTAAAGAGTGCACACAAACATATGAACTAAACAAAAACAAATAAAGGAAAAAAGAAAAGAAGTGACAATTGAGTTTGATTTTCATTTGACAACAAACATGTGTATATGTTTCTCTATAAACCTAAAGTTGTTGATTTCTTGTTGATACCTGGAATAAAATTTGAAGAATATAACTCCAGATGGGTGCAACTTGATTCTTCTGTATTTCGGCAAGGGGATCAGCAAGGTGTTCCATTCTAGACAGGTTGGATGTATCTTGGTGTAAGAAAGGCATGTATGGCCCTTGCTCTACATCTATTCTAGCAACATTAACATTATTGATGGTGCTTGATTTGTTATGCCGATAACACCCATACGCTGATAGCGTAGATGCAAACTACACAAAGAAATTTCAGCTTGTGAGATCCAAATATGCTTCAACTTCAGAGATTACACTTTCTATAAAAGCATCATAAAGAGGTACAATGAGATATATGAACAGGAATGATTCCATTAAAGGCCTCCAAGAAAAATTACAAGCCATACCCCAAAATAAATTGTAACCAGAGTGAAGGTCCACCTGCAAGAAATCCAAAATAGTCATCATCAGAAGGGTTCGAAGCAAATGGTAAAGAAATGAACAACACTGAAATGAAATTGGAAAAAAAAAAAACTAAGCTAAACAACCATACATGACTTGAAATCAATTTATAAAGCTTAATGCAGAATTTGTTTTCTAGTATAGCTTTAAGTCACCAACTAAGAAAATAAGGTAGTAGCTACCAATTTCATGGCAGTATGGCACCACTATAAGTGTGTGACAAGACTCATATGTAAATATAGAGAAACATCGAGAGAAAGGGAATACTTACTGAGTGTAATAAAAAAATATGGCTCTGCCATTAATATGAATTTTGGCAACTAGAGATGCCAACAGGGAAGAGAATGCAATAACACGAAAAGCTAGCAAACAAACTGGGTGAATTTCTTTAAGGAATGGTTTCCATGCTTCATCACCAGACAAAGTCCCATCTTCCTGATTTTCTCCTTTTCCAGATCTGAATTTCCTTGAACCCTTATCCTTCCATATTACAAGAAATGAAAGGACAATAGACAGCAAAACACAAACTGCACACAGATAGAACCTCCAATTTAACCAATAACTAAGGGTGGTTGTATCAGCCATATCCTGCTGTTCCATCCTGATAGATAAACAATGATGCTAATATTAAAGTTACACACTTTTGTTTCCAAAATATTCCTTTTACTACAACTGAGAAAGTAGCCACTAGGTAAGTGTTTTACAGCCAAAAGTACAATCTATTGATAAATCACTAGCAATGTCAACCAAAACATGACAAGTTTGAGCAAGTATGGCTGATACTTGCAGGGTTTTAAATTGTGCTCCAGAACAACTGCAGCCACAATATTGTGATTTTTGAGGTCTCTATGGTTGCAAATGAAACCACATATTGATTCAATTACCTGCCACTACTGTTCTTACAATACAACCACAAGTATAAAACATTGATTGACAGTTGTCAGTATATAGATCCCACATTCTGCTGCATCAAGAAATTCCTGGGATTATCATGCTTCCAGTGAAGGAATACTATAAAATGATTACAATTTGGTGTTAAAAAAAAAATCCAAGAATATAATTCCTTGATCAAGAATCACTTCTTGATGAACTAGTCTACTAACATAAACTCATCATATATGGCAGTGCAGATCAAAATGTAAACTAGCAATTAGTTAACTATACTCCACAAATTAATTTCCATAACTGGTCCAAGATTATGTGACCCCAATATACACAACACCACAGTGTAAAGCTAGTTAAATTTGAACCCAACAGTTCTTTTTGCAAATTCATGTGTGTACCCAGCAATGCTACAATATCGCTGAGTGAAATAGAAATGCAACTATTTCCTAAGTTTGAAGCTAATTAATTTTCCGTAATAGAGCAATAACGCATATTTCCATTAACAATAAACTGGAAAAACAAAATAAAAAAACGACAGATTGAAGCACGTAGAAAAAAGACATAAAAATAAAAATAATAGAAATTTGAATGTATGGACGTTAAAATGTAACAATTTTCTGAAGAAAAAAAAAATAAAATCATAGGCATGCATTGCAGACAATAATAACTAAAGGGCCAAGGGAACAAAAAGAAAGGGAAAGGAGAATTAAAGATTAGAAACCTATGAGGAGAAGAGGAATGTGGATAATGATCGAAGAAACGTGCGAAGCGGTGAGTTGCGGTTTTGGGCTACTTTTTTTGTTGGTGAAGGAACGTTTCTATTTTGAGAAATAAATTAAATAGAAAGGGTTATATTTTTTGATAATGGGAAGTGGCTTTATCCAATTAATGTGTGGATTGTTATTTTGATAAAAAAAATTAAGAAAAAGGTATAAAGTGATGATGTAAAATTTTTTACATATTTATTTAATAACAATTTATTATGTAATTTATAATAAATTTGTTATGATAGGATGATAATATATGAACATTAAATTTTTTTTAATACAATATTGTTGATCGTTGACTTGTTTTTTTAATAAAATTTGACATTGTTGTAATATCTAATTATCTATTCTTTCAATTTGGAGTAGCAATATTTTTCCTTAATTTTTGTTTTAAGATTGTAAAACAAAGAGGAGTCTCAATTAACTTCTCATTAATGGTCATTTATGGATCATTTTTATTATTATCATGAAATTGAATAAACTTTGAGTCGGCATTAACTCGTTCCAGAAGCTTCAATGATTTAACAATTGACTTGGTAGATTTGCCCACGTCATGGTTGGCATGCACTGCCGCATTGCCACGTGGAATGTTGAAACTTGAAATTTATTATGAAAATATTGTACCCTATAATAACAGCGTATGCTAATTGAATTGTTTAAAATTAAATTTTGATTGTTTATATAAAAAATTATCATTACAAATTTTTAAATTTAAATCCATTCAAAATAAAAATAAAAAATTACTCAAAAAACTAAAATTTAAAATAAATTATTTCTTTTTTATTTTTAAAATCAAACCAAATCGTAACACTTATATTAATATTTATTATTTTAATTTTATGTGTGTATTATTTAATTTTTATAATATTTTTATGATATTATGTATATGAAATTTATATAATATATATTTTTTTCAAATAACTTTTTAAAGATATATTTTATTTTAAATAGATGAAATTTTACATATTTTTATCATAAAAGGTTTAATATATTAATAAGTTTCACATTATTATTATAAAAATTTAAATATAATTTTATTTAAAATATGAAAAAAAATATATAAATTTAAAAATAAAATTTCAGAAATTTTTTTAAAAATCGAACCAAATCAACCATAAAACATTGATTTGAATTAATTTAAATTTTATTTTAAATGAAAATTAAATCACATATATTTTTTTAAGTTTGATTAACATAACTTTTCGATGAAAAATCGAATCAAACCATCAAATCCCAAATACCCCTAATAATTATTTATGTAAACAATTATTGTTTAAAAGTAAATAAAAATATTGCTATTTAAGAATTATTTTAAGAAAATAATTTAAAATTGTTTAAAATTATACCATTTGAATTAAATATACATGAGTTGTTTGATTATAATGTATGATATTGTAAGAATCAATTAAGATAAGATAAAAAAAAATAAAAATGAATGGGTTAAATTACACCCATTAGATATGGCTAAAAGATTGCTAAGTTTGACATTATATATATATACGCGCGTTCGTCACGGATACGGAAAGTTTATTTGTTGCGAGGTGGCTGCCCAAATCTAGTTCGATGATTTTCAATTTTCATGGTTTGGGGGCCCCTTTCTTGGATTCCTTTTCTCTACTTAAAATGAATTTCAATTACCATTTTAATTTATATAAAATGCACGGAGTAAATAATTTTACATATAATTATTTATTTTTATAAATTATATTTTAATAAATTAAATTATTGTGTGAAATATGATATCACTTATGTTCCTTATTATAAGAAATAACTTATAATATAACTATAACTATAAATTGTTATTTAAAAAGGAACTGGGATGGTCCTGTGCATTGGAAATCTCACTAATTTTATAAAAAAAAATAAAAAATATAATAATAAAAATTTCTTTCGTTTCTAACTATAACATCCTTTCAACTAATTCATATTTTTTTAAGAAAATTAATTATCACATTAAATTTATTAATTATTTATATTATAATTTCAAAATTAACTCTTTCTTCTCTATCTATTTATTTATTTATTTTTCATTAATATTTAGAGAGAAAATAATTAAATAAAAATATATAAGAAAAAAATAATTAATGTATCTAAAAATTAATTTTAAAAAATCTTATAAAAAAGTGAAACAATTTTTTAAAAGGATTTTATCATTAGAGAGATAGAAGGAATATGTGAAAAATAATTGTTTATAGTATTTTCTTTTAAAATGAAATTGTTTAAAACCGAAAAGGGTGAAAATAGGATGGCACTACGGGATTTCAACAAGGCGGAATAGACATGGCAATAATCCTTACTATTTGCGAGTCGGGCTCGTCTCCATTTCTCAAGAAAATAGACATCTACATTTCATTCAATGTCCATTAAATATGTGACTTAAAATTTTTGAAGGGCTAAGATCTTTTTCCTTCTGCTTCATTGAGTATGTGGAAATATTGCATTAAAACACCAGGTTTTAAATATTTTAACGACTGAGATCTCTTTTCAATCTTTTGATTATTTCCTGTATCAACATAAAAATATATCAGTAACATTGTTGAAGTTCACACTCATACATCCATCATAACCAGAAGAAGCCAAACAAAACCCACGAAAGAGATCCTTATGCTAGGTGATTTCATGGTGCTGAAAACCTGTGATTGGGTAGTGCACCCCTTCCTTTTTTTTTTGGCAATTTTCACACTTTAAATACAAGATAACTACCATTAAACGCGTGGATCAATTGATATTGTTTCAACTTAACTAGAAATCTTAAATTTGAGTCCTGGATATTGACATATTAGTAGCTCATTGTCAAGTAACAATGCTATCGGCTAACGTAACAACAACGTTAGTATCTCATTGTCTTGCTGATGAACGATTTAAAAACATGATTTACAAAAATATAAAAAATAAATACACATGACATCAAATTTTTTAATGATGTGGCAAATTAATGAGCTACCAATTGTTGGTAACACGGACCAAAACAATTGTGACTAAAACTTACCCATCAGTAGATTTGTTATCACTCAAAAATTATTTTGATTAGCGGATATGATAAAGCTAAAAGATAAGATTGTTGCTGAATTAGAAGGATGAAGATAAATACTGATAAATTCAAAGTTATTTTGTATTTATTATCGGTAAATGGTTGCGATTTGCCAAAGTTAGAGTCAAACCAAAGTCAATAAGATCTTCCCTTGTCATGGGTCCAAAAAACTTGTAATGATCAGCTAGGCGGTTAAGGAGAGAGTCTTAGTGAAAGATAAGCTTAATTAGGTATGCCTCGAAGATAGGAGCAAAAATCAGAGCCAAAAGATCATGGATGAAGATAAGATTAGCCAAAGCCTTTGTAAATGAGCTGAAATCAATAATATCGCAGTTACATAGTGGCCTAACGTGGACAAGCATGATCTTAAGACAATAATTTCATATCTTTTGTATAAGTGTGCCTGAAAAAATGTTTAGAAAAAACAATCAAACCAATCAATCAATACAATTATCTATTTTCAGCTATTTTTCTTCTAATTTACTTTGTTTCTATCTTGCTATTTTCAAATTCATTTATCTTTTAGTCCCATATCTTTTTAAATCTTGTTACAATTCACTTTCAACCAACTACTTTTTGGGGTAACTTAGGAACCCATTACATTTGAGAGACAAATTTTCTCTTTTAGCTCACAAATCACTTGATCACAGATTTAAATTTTAGAATCGTGTTGAAGCAAACGTTAGCCAAAACAAGATCTTTGTTGAAGAGCATAAAATTGTGTTGGAATTTACCTCTTGGAGTGTGATATTGCATTGAATCACTTAGTCCTGCAAACACGAGTTGAACCTCTAGTGCGTCCACATGAACACAGATTCCTCTACCGTCTCACGCCGAGAAAAGGTAAGCAGTTCCAATTGTGTGTTCAATAGTTTCTAAAATGGTTAGGGTTTCTCATGCTCACTAAGTTCCTTTGGCACTGCCTATATATAGAATCTCCTTAGAAACCCTATCTAAGAACAAGATCCAACAAAAAAATTGGAAAGAAAATGGATTAGGATACACCTAGTTGTACGGAAAAGCCAACAATGAAGGCTAAAGAGTGCTCCATATGAATGACATAACGTTGATCCATGATGAACGAATCAAACCATGTTATAGGATGATCAAAGCTCTTTTAGGACACTTCTGAGGTCTCTCTTCACTCACATATGAAATTGGGTTTTCGAAAAGAGATGGTAAGAGATAAGAATATAAAAAATTCATTATTTAACAAGCTCAATGTAATCGGTTATTTTATTCTTCACGTTTCTGGGTTTGAGTCTGAATGTGTTTAATCAATTGAAGTGACATGTAATCAATAAAAACAGGAGTTTGACAACAAACAGGAAAGCAGAGCACTCCATTGTAATAGCTTACCATTCTTGTGCAATTGGTTACGCTTGAAGCTGGTTCCCATTTGGCTTGAAGTCTAAGCTTGAGTAATCAATTATCCAAAGTGTAATTGGTTACCAAGTATTTTACTCATTTTTCATATTCACTCAAGTATTTTATATATAATGTAATATCAATTATCTAGTAATTAAACATTATGTGATGACAGTGTATATATTCACTTGTATGATAAATAATATTATATTGTTCATGTCATTATATTTGTAATCTTAGATTGCATTAGATATACAAGAAACAATTATAAAATAGTAAATACGCAAACCTTGCATGTGTATATTGTGGTGGTGTCAAAATTTATGTGTATATGTTGGTTGCCAGTGAGTTATGTAATATCCTAAAATTTTAATCTCAAGAAAGAAACTTTGTTCAAACATCTTAAAGCATATTTAGTGTTAGATCTTGAATAAGGATTTTGAACTCAAGATTTGGTCTTCATTAGACCTCCCAATAAAGGAGTTGGGTTGGGTAGATCTCCAACATGGAGAATGGATTCTTGTACAAGAACCCTTAAGATATGCACACTGTTAAAAAAATAATTTTTTTATTCTCTTTCCCTAACAATAACAACAAAACGTGGGAAAGATCAGTAGAAGAGATGGAATGATGATGAAGAAGAAACCAATAACAACAATAGACCATAAAAAAAATACATATATCGGCGTAGGGGGAGGAGACTGTGGTAGAAGGGGAGGCGAAGGGAGGCCGCATCCGCAGTGGAGGGGAAGGGGGAAGGAGGTCACAGCCGTGACGGAGGGGAAGGAAGAAGAAGAAAGCTGTGGGGCGGCAGGGAAGGAGGTCACGGCGGAGGAAGAAGAAAGAAATAGCGTATGAGAAGAAAGGGAGGGAGAGGTTGTCACCGCGGAGGGGAGGGGGTCCACGAGGCCACGGAGGGGAAGGGTTGGGGGAGGGAGGAAGGAAAAGGAAGAAGAAGGTGGAGGGGTGGAGAAGAAGAAAGGTCACGACAGAGGTAGGAGAAGAAAAAGAAAAAGGAAGTGTACATTGGGAGAAGAAAAAAAAAAGAAAAAAGAAAGAAAGAGGAAATGTACCTTGGGAGAAGGAAGTGTACATTGGGGTAGGGGGGGGGGGGGAATATTTAAAAGTGGGGTCTATGTGAGACTTATAAAAAGTTGGAGTGAATAGACATTTTGGTCTCTGACTTTTGATCCATTTTGCAAATTAATCCCTATTTTTTTTTAATGTAAAAAACAATCTCTATCTTTACATCTGTTATGCAAATAAGTTCCTACCGTTAAATATGCAAATAAGTTCCTACCGTTAGATATGCAAATTAGGGTTCTCCTTTTAGTCCCAACCCCACTGCCTATGATATAATGTTCTTGGTTTAATCATGGAATGCAAAGATGTCTACTTCTCACAAATTTAGACCCATATACTTAAACAAAGGTACATTATATGTTTTTCAACTATGATTATATATTTGAAATCAAAACTTTTGTTTTAAGTTTCAACCCATTTGACATTGTTAGAGCTTGATATAAATAATTCAGAATGTTCTAGGAAAATATGATGATATTTTATGAAACTTATACACTTTACAGCCAGTGAACTCTGCTTCATTCTGCTATTGAGAAATAATACACTATAAGATTGAATTGACCCCTTTAATTAGCTTCAGAGAAAGCAAGTCTCCGTCTCACATGAAAAAAATTAAATTTAAATGAATCAAAATAAAACACTGATTCAATTATGCATCCAAGGTTTTAAACTGCTGCATATGAGGACTGCATTGGCCATAGTAGCCAATGACAGTAACTGTAACACAAAACCACTACTACCATTTAAACCTCAATAGTACCAGAGTTTCAAAACCACAATTGTAGCTGCAACATTGCGGTCAAGGTTTTAAATTGCATTTAGGGTTGTAGTTTCGCCACATCAAATACAGCCACAATTAAGGTCATGTTACGGTTGCAAACACCCCAAAAACCCTTTACATTGTGGAAAAAATCATGGTCGTGGACCGTTATTTAAAACCTTGATTGTGGTTTTGGAGACCAAAATCCTCATCACAGCCATCTGTTGCAATTGCCCACAATTTTCATAATCGCAGCCAACTGACAACTTGACAAATTATCAACAATGCACCTCACTAACGACGTTACTTTCAAATTTAACGGTATGGACTATTTTACAAAATTTATGCAAAAATAGGGACTATTTGTAATATTTCAAAAAGATAAGGACTAATTTGCAAATGAGGTCAAAAGTCAGGGATTAAAATGTCTATTCACTCTAGAAAGTTGTCTAAAATCTCAAAATGAGATCTACCACTAAAGGAAAAAATGAAATAGATCTTAAAAGATCTTTCAATCCTATGTGACATTGTAGGATCCATCAAAAAGTTATCTAAGATTTCAATTTGAGATCTACCACTTATATCTTTGGTAAAGGACAAGTACTTGTTCGTCGTTAGAGCTTGTACTCCGACAAGCTTGTCCAAGTGCATACCTTTGTAGGTTTTAGTCACGGATATTAATCTCTATAAACGTGATTAGTTATATCTTTAAAGGTTATCATATAAGCTTTTAAGATATCTTGTTTATCTCTATATCTTTAAAGGTTATCATATAAGCTTTTAAGATATCTTGTTTATCTCTAAACATCTTAATAAAAGGCTAAAGTATTATATTTTATTATAAAGGTTATTTTATTGAGACCCGCATATATCTTGGTAGACTAAGATCAATACATGTGGTAATAGTTTTCCAAGTCTTGGAAAATATTATACTAATATTTTATTGAGTTGTTATAAGGATACTTATTTGGTATGAAAATCATGTTTCTTATAGCTTAGAAGAATAATATTTTGGCTTATAATTACATCTTTTAATGGCTTAAGCTAAATAATTGAACTTTGAGCTAAAACATTCACCTATAAATATTTTACTAGGATAAGATGATATTTTAAATTATTATAGTTGCTATGACAACTCTTTTTTATCAATTGAAGTATGTCATTTTGAGCTATAGTTAATATAGTAACTTAATTTATGAATTGAAGTATACAAGGTTAATAAATTAGCTAGTTTTATTAAAAAAAAAATTTTTATCAACAAATGTTAATTTGTTAATTCCGTTAAAAATGTTACCGAAAAAAAATTGAATGTGTGACTTTTTTTTTCATTTATTCTCATCATTGAGTCAACTTTATACCTCCTATTAAAAACTAAATTGTTATGATGTTTTACTAAAATAATCCTTTTTAAAACAAGTATTTTAGTTGTAAGCCTAAGTTTTAAAATTTCAGTTTCTATAAGTACTACTCTTACTCATCTAAATGTACTCATCCTTTTATCTAAAGATCTAGAATTTATTTTAATCGATAAACTTCAATCTTACTTCTCCACAAAGTGTATAACCCCGCACACCCTAGCTAGTAAATCACGTGCACTCCCATCACACTTGCACAACACACACATCATCCTTTTATTTTCAGTCTTGCACTTTCTCTTAATCGCCATCAGTTCCTCTCACTCTAGACCACCACCCCTGCGGCACAATATTACAGTGAAATAACTCAAAGCTTAATCTCATTTTATACTCCCAACTCCCAAGTATCAGCAGTCAGCACACACCAAATTGGGTCAATGTTGAAAGGAAGATGTTAATATGAACTGCTCTGTATAGTTGGAAATGATCAGATGTCTACATAATTGCAATTACTATGTATCCATATCAATATACTACATCATTCCTTCCATAAATAATCCCACTAATTAAACCCTTCAATAATTTCAAATAATGCAAGCTAACAATGTGATGCTGCTAATTTATTTTTTACATATTGGTCTGTTGAGATTATGTTTTGAATCTTTGCTTATTGGTTATTTATAATTATATGTTTCAGACAGTTGATGTTGAATTTTTTACTTTAATACTTACTTATCTTATTTATAAACCTATGCATCCTACAGGTGCAGATCTAGTAATAAAGAAACTGTGTTAAGTAAAATATAAAAATTAAAAGAGAAAGGAGGTTAGGAGTTGAGCGGGAATTGGTTTTTATTGGAAGTGACAAATATCCGAAGAACGGGCTTGTTTTCCTATATTATATATAGTTAAGTAATAAATAATTGTATAAATATTTCAAGTAGATAGAAATAAATATTACCATAGACGTTCACAATGATTCTTTATTTTTATGATATTTATATAAAGGAATGGTTATAATAAAGAATCTGTCTTAAGTAAAAAAAAAAAAATAGAAGAAAAAGAAATGAAGAGGGAGGGGTGGGGGAGGAGGATAAGAGTTGAGCGGGCATTATTTTTTTTTTCAAAAACATGAAACGTGTTCAAGGAAGGAATTTGCTTTCCTATATATATGTATGTATGGTTTTATTCGATAATATTTGTTGCTCGATCGGTTTTATTCTCCTTCGATGCGGATATTGGTTGCTGTTTGGAGTCGTGGATTCAAGGAGTTCATAGTTGAGTCAGATTCCAAGAGTGTTATTGAGCTTATTAAGGAATGTCCTGATACTCGTCCTTGTTTCAGGTTGATCAAGAATATTAATGAGTTTGAGCTCAAGGGAGGAGTTTTTGTCTAGCTGCAAGAGGGCAACTAGGTCGTGGACAAGCTTGTTGGCTTTGGTTTATCTTTAGATGATAGTTGTTCAACTTTTGACTTTAATTGTGTTTCCTCATGATTTTTGGTTGTTTTTTGGGGCTTAAACCCCTGTATTTCACAAAACTAAATATAAATAGATAGGAGTTGAGCATGAATCATTTTTTCCAAGAAATGACAAGTACTACTGGCCTGTGGTTTTTCTCTCCCTGTGAGTTGTTTCTCTCCCTATTAGGGTTTCTCTCTTAATTGGTGAGAAGTCTTATCCTTGTTATTAAAACCATTTTCTACTGCGTTCATCTCCACTATTTTTCTCACCATGGAGCATCCAGACATCCAAGATTTGTCTCTTGAAGATGAGGAGGAAGAAGAGATGGTGTTTACAAGTAACACTATCATAAAATCGGGACTGAACTATTCCTTGTGCCTGGTTGGTAGATTCTTAAAGAAAAAAACTATCAGAGTAAACATCATGAAAGAAAGAATGACAAATGTGTGGAGTCCGGTGAAGGGTATCGTGATCACGAAGGCTGGTAAAGGGGTGTTCACGCTACAATTTTTCCATCACAAAGTGATACGGGGGAACAGACCATTGCAGTTCAAGCCCAGAATGCAGGACCAATTATGCAACTAATGCAGGACCAATTATGCAGACTCAAGAACAAGAAGATAATGCAGAAGCAATAGGACAACAGGTGCAATTAGCAAATAGACCCAAGAGGGTAGTAACAAAACCATCTTACCTAAAAGACTACGTCTGAGGGTGAGATGGGCATTTCAGCTATGTAATATTCCCTTGCTTGGTGCTTGTCTGCTAGTGGGGACAAGCATAACGAACCTTGTGTATTTGGGCTCCAAAATATCCAATTCTGTTAGGAAGAACTAGTATTAATAGCTATGTAATAATTCAAGCAAGGCATGAATGAGAATTACCTTCTTTTGGTTTTTCTTCTTGTAGGAGGTTCTGGTTCCTCGAAAACCAGTTTTGTTTTCCTTCCTTTGATTAGAACATATCAAGTGGTGCTTTCATTGCCTCCCATGTCCGATCAACCACCGCTTTCTTCGACTAAGCTCAAGGACATTCTCGTTGCCCTTACCACACAGCAATTGACTTTTTCCCATAAAATTGATGACCTCATACAGCATATCGCCCCTGTTCTTCACCCCCAACCATCTATCACCGCCTCCATCCCTCGTCCGTACTCCATACCTGCACAACAACACAGAATGAAGTTGGAGGTTCCCCGCTTCGACGGTGCTGATCCAATGGGGTGGATCTTCAAGGTAAATCAGTTCTTTGATTACCATAGTACACCCGAGCACGAGCGATTACAGATCGCTGCATTTTACATGGAGGGTCGCGCCCTCTCTTGGTTTCAATGGATGTCTGCCAATGCACAGTTCACCTCGTGGCCGGCGTTCATCCAAGCGCTGCAAACACGATTTGCGCCATCTCAGTATGAGGATCCAATTGGAACCTTGTGTAAACTAATGCAGAAAGGCACAGTCGCGACTTACCTGTCGGAGTTCAAAGACGTCGCAAATCGAATTGTCGGCATTCCCCCTGCGTTTCTCCTTGGCTGTTTCATCTCCGGCCTCACACCGGAGATTCGCCGTGAAGTCCAAGCCCATCAATCCTTCACTCTCACCCAAGCTGCCGGCCTTGCCAAACTCCAAGAGGAAAAACTCCTAGATTCCCATCCCTCTCCACCACCGCCCCGACCTCGCCCACCCTCCACATCCTTCTTCCCCACCCTACCTCTCCGACACACGAACCCTCTCTCCCTACCCCCTTCCTTACCCTCATCTTCTCTGCGCCAATCACACTCATCCCTTTCCCCACTTCCTTCACCCAACCCTCGACCTAACCCACCTCCACCATTTCAATGCCTCACCTCTGAGGAAATTGCATCTCGCCGAGAAAGGGGCCTTTGTTTCAGTTGCGATGAGAAATACCATAGAGGACACCGGTGTGCCTCTAGGGTATTCCTCTTGCTGGCTGAAGACATCGACACACCCCCTCTCCCTGAAACCCCTCTTATAAGTCATCTGGACCCTGACCCTGACCCGCTACTCGACCCGGCCCATCATCACGACCCGTACCCGACCCATGACCCAGACCCATACCCGGCCCAATTGAGTTTGAACTCTATGGCAGGACATCTCGCGCCTGAAACACTCTGTTTCATTGCCACCATTTCCGGCAACGAAGTCGTGCTTCTCGTGGATGGCAGGAGCACGCATAATTTTATCCTAAAGCAGCTCGTGGACCATTTGGGCCTTCCTTCTCGATCGACAACCCCCCTGCGTGTCATGGTCGGCAATGGCCAACAACTGGACTGTGACACCATCTGTGAGGCCATTCCAATCCTCATTCAGACTCATGAATTTCACGTGGACCTTTATGTTCTCCCCATCTCCGGTGCTAACGTGGTATTGGGGGTTCAATGGTTGAAATCATTGGGACCCGTTTTGACTGATTATAATACATTGCTCATGAAATTCTTCCATTCAGGTGGCTTGATAACATTGCAGGGGGACATGGATGCTTCCCTTACCTCCCTTTTGTCTTTTCGCCGTCTCACTCGTAAGCTCGATACTCCAATGTACTACCATATTACCTTATTAGCATACCACAATTCGACCGCTCACACCATCCCTCCCGCCATACATACGCTTCTTGATAAGTTCGCAACCCTGTTTCAACCACCTCATTCCCTCCCTCCACCGCGTGACACTGATCATCATATCTATTTACTACCTCAAGCAGCTCCCGTTAATGTCAGGCCCTATCGTTACCCCCATTACCAGAAGAGGGAAATCGAAGAGCAAGTTGATTTGATGCTCCAAAAGGGGCTCATCCAACCTAGCACCAGCCCCTTTTCTTCTCCGGTGCTGCTGGTTAAGAAACAGGACGAATCATGGCATTTCTGCGTCGACTATCGCGCATTGAATGCCTTGACTGTGCGTGACAGGTTCCCCATCCCCACCATTGATGAGCTTTTGGACGAATTGGGGGGAGCTTGCTACTTTTCGAAACTTGATCTTCTGCAGGGGTACCACCAAATCAGAATGCACTCCGATGACATTCCGAAAACTGCATTCAGAACTCATCACGAGCATTACGAGTTCAAGGTGATGCCGTTTGGATTCTGTAATGCCCCTTCATCATTTCAAGCTACGATGAACCAGATATTCCAGCCATACCTTCGCCAGTTCATCATCTTCTTCTTCGACGATATTTTAATCTACAGCTGCTCCATGGATGATCATCTCCGACACTTAACACTTACCTTCCAGGTATTGCTTGTGAACCAGTTTGTTCTCAAACTTTCTAAATTTTATTTTGCTCAGCCTCAGGTGGAATACCTTGGCCATTTGGTCTCACATAAAGGAGTCGAGCCGTTACCTTCTAAGATCACTGCCATTCAGCAATGGCCTATTCCTCACACAACCAAGGCAGTTCGAAGTTTCCTAGACTTGGCTGGGTTCTACAGAAGATTTATACAAGGGTATGCTACCCTTGCAGCGCCCTTGGTCAAGGCAACGACCCTCGAGCCCTTTCAATGGACACCGAAAGCACAACTTGCTTTTGAAAAGCTGAAGCTTGCTTTATCATCAGCACCGGTGTTGGCACTACCAGATTTCAGCATACCCTTTACAGTGGAGACGGATGCCTCAGGTGTAGGCATGGGGGCCATCCTTTCTCAAAAAGGACATCCAATAGAGTTTTTCAGTAAACCATTTAGCGCCAAATTGCTCCGTTCATCCACTTATGTAAGGGAACTATTCGCCATTACAGCTGCCATCAAGAAATGGCGTCAGTACCTGCTGGGACATCATTTCATTATTCTAACATATCACATAAGTCTTAAGGAGCTTCTCACTCAAGCTGTGCAGACCCCGGAACAACATATGTATCTGGTCAGACTTATGGGGTATGATTATCAGATTTTGTATCGATCTGGCGCCCATAATCAAGCTGCAGACGCACTATCCAGAGTTCCTGAGTCTCAGTCCACCTTCTCTATGATCCTCTATGTTCCCTGCTTCACATTTTTAGAGGAACTCGCGCAACAATTGGACCACAATGAGGACTATCTTCAGTTACGCCGGAACATTAATGAAGCTCCTGCTGAGTTTGAGGGATTTTCTCTCACTGACAGCTTCATTCTCTTTCGAAATCGTATTTGGCTCCCTCGCACTCTCCCTCTCATACCCACTCTCCTTCAGGAATTCCATTCCACTCCCACTGGGGGTCATGCCGAAATCACAAAGACACTAATCCGCTTGTCTGAAAACTTCTTCTGGTCAGGGATGCGAGCTGATGTATCGACATTTGTGGCAAATTGCTTCGAATGCCAATGTACCAAGTATGAAACAAAGAAGATGCCTGGCCTATTAAATCCTTTACCGGTGCCGCGCCAACCATGGGAGGATCTCTCCCTTGACTTCATTACGGGTTTGCCACCCTCCAATGGACACACTGTCATTCTGGTTGTAGTGGATAGATTCTCAAAAGGAGTCCATTTAGGCACATTACCCACGGCCCATACTGCACATACTGTTGCTTCCTTATTCCTGAACATCGTGGCAAAGATTCATGGCCCACCCCATAGCTTGGTCTCTGACAGAGACCCTTTATTCATAAGCAAGTTTTGGCAGGAACTTTTTCGTTTGAGTGGTACTCAATTAAGGATGAGTTCAGCATATCACCCTCAAAGTGACGGCCAAACTGAGGTTCTCAACAGGGTCATCGAGCAATACTTGAGGGCTTTTGCTCACCGGCGACCCACCACGTGGAGGAAGTTCCTTCCCTGGGCAGAGTACTCACACAATACGTCTTGGAGCTCTTCGACAGGTTCAACCCCCTACGAAGTTACCTTTGGTAAGAAGCCATTCAATTTTCCGACGTACATTACAGGACAATCCTCCATTGATGCTGTGGACACCATGTTAACGGACCGGAATGAGGTCTTCCAAATGATTCACAAGAAATTGTTGAAGGCACAAGAGATCATGAAGACCAAGGTTGATACCAAACGACGAGAGGTGAATTATCAAATTGGGGATTGGATGCTTCTCCGGCTCAGACCCTATCGTCAGTCCTCAGCTAAAGGCGCGGACCAGACCACAGGCAAGCTATCAAAGCGGTTCTTTGGACCCTTCCAAGTTGTTGAGCGCGTAGGCAAGGTCGCTTATCGGCTCCAACTTCCGGCAGAGGCCAAGGTACACCCTGTTTTTCATTGTTCATTGCTGAAACTTTTTCATGGAGATCCAGAGGCGGTATCCGCGTCTCTCCCCGCTACCATTTTCACGCCTCAATCCTCAGTTGCTCCTTTAGCTATCTTAGCTGCGCGCAAGGCCCCCAATGCAACGACTGAAGTCTTAGTCCAGTGGCAGGGCCTTTCACCCGATGATGCCACTTGGGAAGATTGGACCGAACTCAGCAATGAATTTCACCTTGAGGACAAGGTGCTTCCCCAAGGGCAGTGGAGTGATACGGGGGAACAGACCATTGCAGTTCAAGCCCAGAATGCAAGACCAATTATGCAGACTAATGCAGGACCAATTATGCAGACTCAAGAACAAGAAGGTGCAATTAGCAAATAGACCCAAGAGGGTAGTAACAAAACCATCTTACCTAAAAGACTACGTCTGAGGGTGAGATGGGCATTTCAGCTATGTAATATTCCCTTGCTTGGTGCTTGTCTACTAGTGGGGACAAGCATAACGAACCTTGTGTATTTGGGCTCCAAAATATCCAATTCTGTTAGGAAGAACTAGTATTAATAGCTATGTAATAATTCAAGCAAGGCATGAATGAGAATTACCTTCTTTTGGTTTTTCTTCTTGTAGGAGGTTCTGGTTCCTCGAAAACCAGTTTTGTTTTCCTTCCTTTGATTAGAACGTATCACAAAGACATGCAGAGAGTCATGAAAGGAGGCCCTTGGACTTTAGTCACAATCTTCCTCTCGGATTCGCTACCATTGTTGTTGGCCAGAACATAGGGAATTTCCTAGGGGAATTCCTCGACTATGATGACAAGCATAACTCGATATCATGGATGTCCTTCATGAAGATTAGGGTTCTATTGGACATAACCAAACCTCTCGAGTGCACTAAGAAGATCAGAAAAGAGGGTGGAGATGAAAAGATCATCAACTTCAAATATGAAAGGCTAAGTCTGTTTTGCTATTTATGTGGTTTCTTAGGACACACAGAAGATTTCTGCAGCAAACTCTTCAAGGTTCAGGTGGATGATGGCCAACGATCATGGGACACTCCTCCGTCGTCAATGGCAGCCGGTTCACGCTATCTCAGGGAAGAAGGCCAGTCTTCCTACGTGGCACAACAAGATTTGGGGGTTGCAAATTCAATGCCATTTAATTCGAATTTGAAACCTGCCAATAATGAGGCACTTATTGCCGCGGAAAAGAAGCATAACGAGCTGTTGATTGCAGCATTAAAGTCACCGAATATTCTCCTACCACAGCCATCAATAGCGCATTAATTTGCAATCATGAGAATCCCAATAACGATGCTGCAAATGATGACAATATGGAAACAAATATTATAGTGGGAGACAAGAAGCGGAAGAAATTAATTGCGGCGGATTCCTAGCAACATAATGGACTGAGACACTGCATCAGTTTCCATTGTTGTTACCCAAGACACAGGCAAAGTTGAAAGCAAACATTCATTTTTAATGGTGGGTCCTAGCAACCAGGCTCGCCAAGACAAATGAGTTGTTTATGTTGGTTAATTTTGAAAATCGAGATAATCCTGGATAAATCTGAAGTCGTGTATAAACACTTTCAGATTGAATCAAATTTCGGGGTTCAACCAAAATTGTTCAATCGGATAAAATCAGAAGATTATAATTCAAGAGTTTTGTTTTGGTCTTGTGAGTTTTTCACATGTTATGCTTTCTGAACCAGGATGATTATTTATAATCAAAGAACAGGTGGTTTTTGGCGGTTGATGGAAGTTATTTATTTTTAAAAATTGCCGTTAATGGAAGTTTTAGTAACTTCCATGTAACTTCCAACCGTTGATGGAAGTTTTAGTAACTTCCATGTAACTTCCAACCTTTGCCTAAACCGAACATCTCGTTATTACATTAAAACAAGCGTGCACTCTTATTTTAACATAATAAAGAGATCAATTACACTAAAATGTCCAACAAACCTCCCCCATTTTAGTGTAATTACCGATCAAATCACCAAAGTCATAACATACCACAAACTACTGCATAGATGAAATATCGTGACGATTGAATTTCATCTTAGCAAATTACACGTTTCAAATATTCGAATATCAGGGTGTCACTAAGGATTGAACCCTTTCTATTCATAATGAATACATGAAGATAATCTGCACAATAGTTTATAACATTACTCTTGCTCGACACTAGTTTTACTAGCCTGTGTCCCTATCCTTCATAAGCATATCAAAGCCAAGTCCCAGCTTCTTGAAGCGGCTAAACTTCATGCTTATATAGGTAGTCCTTTTCTTTCTTGCACCTGTAAATGCAATTTTTCAAAAGAACCATTGAGAAGTTATACTTCAACCTCCTTAACTTACAGAACCGAACACATTCCTTTTGGGATACTTTCGATGATGTGTTCCAATCTCTACATGTTAAGCTTTCCACATTGAATTCAGCACCTAATGTCATATTAGATGGGAATTGGGTATCTTAACATAAGAGATTTCAAATGGACTTTAATCCTAATCCCACAGCCGACCTTTTTACGAGATCTCTACTTAACCCTTTGGTTAAATGATCGGCCAAATTATGCTGAGTTCTCACAAACTCCACTGATATCACACCATGCATGATTAACTCCCGAACCATGTTGTGTCTAACACCCAAGTGTCTAGACTTCCCATTATACACTTGACTATATGCCTTAGCCAAAGTTGCCTGACTATCACACCTGATAGACATGGGAGGTATAGGTTTGGGCCACAATGGAATCTCATAGATTAGAAATCTCATAGATTAGATTTCTTAGCCACTCAGCTTCTTTACCAGCTGCTGCTAAAGCTACAAATTCAGATTCCATTGTTGAATTTGTAATGCAGGTCTGTTTCTTGGATGCCCAAGAGATAGCACCTCCTCCAAGGAGGAATACCCAACCACTTGTGGATGAATAATCCTCCATATTGGTTATCCAACTTGCATCAGAGTAACCTTCAATAACCGAAGGAAATCCAGTATATGTCAAACCATAGTCAATGGTTCCCTTTAAGTACTTGAATACTCTATTCATAGCTTGCCAATGATGAGAACTAGGATTACTTGTAAACCTACTGAGTTTAGCAACAGCATAAGCTATATCAGGCCTAGTACTAATCATTGCATACATGAGTGATCCTATTGCCCTTGAGTATTCAAGTTGAGACACTGCTACACCTTTATTAGGTAATAGCTTCAGGTTAGGATCAATGGGAGTACTTACCGGAGAACAATCTTTAAAATTAAATTTCTCCAAAATCTTCTCAATATAATGTGATTGAGAGATGGAAATGCCATTGTTTCCACGTTTGATCTTTATTCCTAAGATCACATCCGCCTCCCCCATATCTTTCATATCAAACTTAGAAGACAAAAATGCCTTAGTTTCATCAACTTGATCTTGGTCGGTACCAAAGATCAACATGTCGTCTACATACAGACAAATGATAACTCCTTTGCCATGAGTATCAAACTTGCTGTATAGACATTTATCTGCTTGGTTTATAACAAAACCACTAGACAACACAACCTCATCAAATTTTTGATGCCATTGCTTAGGCGCTTGTTTCAAGCCATAAAGAGATTTCATCATTTTACACACCTTATTTTCATTTCCTGGCATAACAAACCCTTCAGGTTGTTTCATGTATATCTCTTCATCCAATTCACCATTTAAGAATGCAGTTTTCACATCCATTTGGTGAATCATCAGATTGTGGATAGCAGCAAGTGCTAACAACAGTCTAATAGTGGATATCCTAGCAACAGGAGCATATGTATCGAAAAAATCAATACCCTCATTTTGCCTAAAGCCTTGGATAACCAATCTGGCTTTGTACTTGTCAACAGTACCATCCACTTTCATCTTTCTCCTAAAGATCATCTTACATCCTAATGGCTTACATCCAGGAGGTAAGTCAACCAATTTCTAGGTATTATTTTGCATGATGGAATCCATCTCACTTTGGATTGCTTCTTTCCAAAATACAGCATCCCTTGAAGCCATTGCTTCACTAAAAGTCTTTGGGTCTTCCTCAACATTAAGGCAATATTGATATTGAAATTGAATATCATTCCTTGACCCTTCAACCAAATAGAGTTGAAAGTCATCACCAAATGACTTAGCCTTTCTTACTCTCGTACTCTTTCTAGTTTCAGTACTAGTTGAAGGTATATCCTCAATATTAACTGAGACTTTCGACATGGAATTCATGTCCTTTGGCCTAGGTATAGATGTAAACCTTTGTTCATCAAAGATAGCATCTCGTGACTCTATAACCGAGTTCACAGCAACAGAATCATTAGATTCTAGCACATAGAATCTATATGCTTTAGAATGTTCAGCATATCCAATAAATATGCAATCTATACCTCTTTCACCTATGGTTTTCCTTTTAGGTTCTGTAAGCCTGACTACAGCCCTACATCCCCAAATTTTGAGATAACTCAAATTTGGTGTCTTTTTGTGCCAAAGTTCATATGGGGTAACCTTATTCCTTTTGTTAGGAATTCGGTTCAACAAGTAACATGCTGTCAACATAGCCTCACCCCAAAATCCTTCACTTAAACCCGAATAGGATAACATGGAATTCACCATTTCTTTCAAGGTTCTATTCTTCCTTTCGGCTACACCATTCTGTTGTGGTGTATAGGGAGCTGTAGTTTGATGTATTATTCCAGTAGATTGAAAATAAACCGGATCATAATACTCACCTCCCCTATCCGTACGAAGAGTTTTGATTAGCCCATTTTGATGAAGTTCTACCTCTTTCTTATAAATTTTAAATTTATCAAGAGCTTCATCTTTTGTATTTAATAAATATACATAACAATACCTTGATGCATCATCAATAAAAGTAACAAGATATTTTTTATGACCTAACGATGGAGTAGCATGCAAATCACACAAATCACTATGAATAAGGTCTAAGACTTTAGTCTCCCTTTTAACATCCTTAAAAGGTTTCCTAGTGATCTTGGTCAACATGCAAGTTTTGCATTTTTCAATGTTCATATCAAAAGGAGGAATCATACTTGTTTTTGACATATCTTTTAATCTTTTGTAATGAACATGTCCTAATCTAGCATGCAAAATTTTTTATTTTGTCATATTAGTTATAGAACTACACGAGGCCATACAAACAGATTCATGAACAAAAGGAACATCAATGTTTAATTTAAACATTCCATTACAACGATAACCAAATCCAACAAACGAACCATGTCTTGACAAGATGTACTTGTCACTTTCAAGTACTTGCTTGAAACCACAATTATTTAAAACCATACCAGACAATAAGTTCTTACGAATACCAGGTACAAATAAGACATTATCCAAATACAAACTTTTTCCGGAAGTAAAAACTAAATTCACACAACCTAATCCTAGGATTGGTTCAGTTGCAACATTGCCCATTTTCACAATAGAGCCATCATCGATTGGTCTAAATTCCTTGAACCAACGACGATCTTTGCACACATGGCTTGTTGCTCCCGAATCAAACCACCAAGCAACGTCATCATCCTGCACATAGAATGCATCAGATATTAGTGATACATAATTTGAATTCGTATTCGAATTAAAATTATTCACTACAATCTGACCTTGTTGCTTTTCAGGATCATTAGACCCACTTGGACCAGCCTTGTTCTTTCCTTTGAACACCCGGCAATCCCTCTTTAAATGACCAGGTTTCCCACACTTCCAACATGACAATTTTGTCTGTTTGTTTGGACCTTTGTTCTTATTTCCTTGAAATTTTCGTTTGTTACCTTTAGCATTGTAATTTGCTTAACTGTTCCACTTTCCTCTACCATATTAACGGAAGAGGAACCTGCTACGGTTTTATTATTGACTTTGTCAATTTCCTGAGCCCTCAGCGACTCCTCAATCATGAAATGACTGCCAAGTTGAACCAGAGTCAACTCTTCCTTCATATGTTTCAAGGTATGCTTGAAGTCTTTCCAAGAAGAAGGCAGTTTATCAATTATAGATGAAACTGCAATGGATTCATCCATTTTCAAATCATGTTGAGTAAACTGACCCAAAATCCGCAGCAGTTCATTATATTGCTCCATAACAGGCCTCGAATCAATCATTTTGTAATTAAAGAAATTACTAACTAAGAATTTGTTACTTGAGGCATCTTCTGCCATATACTTGGATTCAAGAGAGTCCCATAATTCCTTAGCAGACTCAACATTTTGATAAATATCAAAGAGAGAGTCAGACATACCGTTCAGAATGTGTCCACGACAAATGTAATCGTCGTTCTCCCATTTCGAACGCTTCCTTGTTTGATCCAGAGTTTCGCCTTCCATATACACCGGCATCGGTGTACTCAGCACATACACCACATTCAATGTTGTCAAGAGAAAGTGCATCTTCTTCTGTCATCTTCTGAAATCCTGTCCTTCAAACTTGTCCAACTTCGCAAACTTGCTTGTCATCTTCGAACTATCGTTCGTCATCTCGAAAGATTTGATTCAATCTTTTGTTGGTTAATTTTGAAAATCGAGATAATCCTGGATAAATCTGAAGTCGTGTATAAACACTTTCAGATTGAATCAAATTTCGGGGTTCAACCAAAATTGTTCAATCGGATAAAATCAGAAGATTATAATTCAAGAGTTTTGTTTTGGTCTTGTGAGTTTTTCACATGTTATGCTTTCTGAACCAGGATGATTATTTATAATCAAAGAACAGGTGGTTTTTGGCGGTTGATGGAAGTTATTTATTTTTAAAAATTGCCGTTAATGGAAGTTTTAGTAACTTCCATGTAACTTCCAACCGTTGATGGAAGTTTTAGTAACTTCCATGTAACTTCCAACCTTTGCCTAAACCGAACATCTCGTTATTACATTAAAACAAGCGTGCACTCTTATTTTAACATAATAAAGAGATCAATTACACTAAAATGTCCAACAGTTTAAGCTGAAAATAAAATGTCGGGTCTGAGCAATCCGAGAGCAGTTGTTTCCCTTTGTGACCTCATCCAGACCTATAAACTGGATGTTCTTTTTTTGTCTGAGACTTGGTTCATACAAAAAGAATTGAAGAAATAAAAATAATGTTGAGTTTTTATTATTGTTTTATTGTTGACAGTATTGGTAGAAGTGGTGGTTTGGCCCTCTTTTGGCGGAAACCATTTGGTCTAATTAACTTCTCACAAAATTTTATTAATGTTGAGGTGCATCATCCTGAGAACCCAACTTGGAGACTCACAAGATTCTATGACCTTCCAGAAAGAAGTAGAAGAAAATATTCTTGGGACCTTTTACATTCTCTGGCGACAGATAAACAATTCTCATGGTGCATCATAGGACATTTTAATGATCTTCTTTCTACAGAGGATAAGAAAGGACGTGTTGACCACCCTTTATGGCCAATGCAAGGCTTTCATGATGTTGCTATTATATTGATGCAGACTTAATAGACGTTCCTCTACAAGGCTACCCCTACACCTTGTTGAAAAGTAAGGGTTCCAGAAATGATGTAGAGAAAAGACTTGATAGAGCTTTGGCGACAAAAGAATGGCTTGAACTCTTTCCCCATTGCTGCCTCATGAACATCATCGCTACTGTCTTAGACCATTCACCTATCTCCTTGACTTTCCTTCAAAAAATATTTGCTCCATTTCAAACGAAGATTTCATTTTCAAAATAACTAGCTCGAGAAATCTGATCTTGTTTCGATGGTCAAACATGGTTGGAGCCAAAACGTGTATGACGAGATAATCTCAAAGTTGGATTATTGTGCCAATGCTCTCATGCCGTGGGGAAACCAGGTTTGTGCCTGCTTCGAAAAGGATATTCAACGCTGCAAACAGAAGCTAGAGGAATTGAGGTATTTATCTAATCAACATTCTATCCGTGAGTTCATGTGCCTAAGAGATGAGTTGAACTGCCTTTTTGCGCAAGAAGAGGCTTACTGGAGACAACATGCAAGAGTATTTTGGATCCATGATGGTGATACAAATTCTTAAGTTTTTCATGCTACTGCAAATGCAAGGGAAAAAAAAGGAATTTTATTTCAAAGTTAACAAATGATGTTGGTGTTGTTATTCACGGCCAGGAAAGCTTATGCCACCTAGCAAGGAATTATTTCCAAAATCTCTATTAAGGCTATTGTTTGTTTGGTTCCAAGAAAAATTTCAGCAAGAGAGAACTCTACCCTATTGGCTCCTTTTGAGAAAGGAGAATTTAGAGCAGCAGTTTTTCAGATGCACTCGGATAAATCGATTCCCTGGTCCTGATGGTTTTAACCCAGGTTTCTATCAAAAAATTCTGGGATCTTTTGGGTGATGATATTTAACAGTGGTGTTGCCTGGCTGTCTCAAGGATCCTCCCCTCCAAAGCTAAATAGTACAGATATTGCTTTGATTCCAAAAAGTTGATCACCCAGCTTCCATGAAAGACAGGAGACCTATCTCCTTGTGTAATGTCTTGTATAAAATCATTTCAAAAGTTCTTGCTAATAGGCTTAAGACTATTCTCCCCACTTGCACCTCACAGGAACAATCGACTTTTGTAGCAGGACGGTCCATCTTGGACAATACTTTGGTTCAACATATGGAGTGCAAAGTGAGGGGAAAGGAGGCTAAGATTACTTTAAAAATTGACGTAAGCAAATCATTTGACAAGGTGGATTGGAAGTATCTGAATGCCATCCTTCTTCAGATGGGTTTTGATGTTACTTGGGTAAACTGGATGAAACTTTGTGTAGAAACAATGGATTTTAACGTGCTAGTTAATGGTGAGGGAGTACGACTAATTATCAGGGAGAGGACTCAAACAGAGTGACCACTGTCATCCTATGTTTTTATTCTGTGTATGGAGGGCAGCATTGCCCTCTTGAAAAATGCTGAGAGAAAAGGAAGCAAATACCCTTCATGACATATTAGAAACATTTGAGGCTTCATCTAATCTTGCAATTAACTTCTAGAAATTAGAAATCTTCTTCGGCAGGAACACCCAACAGCCCATAAAGGAGCAAATTTCTCTACAACTTGGTGTCTCTCAATGTCTTGGGACAGGAAGGTATTTTGGCATGCCATCAATGATTGGTAGGAAGAATAAGACAATTTTTGGTTACTTGAGACACAAAATCTGGAAGAAAGTTCATCATTGGTCTGGGAGACATTTATCAAAAGCAAGAAGAGAGGTTTTCATCAAATCAGTAGCTCAAGCTATCCCATCTTACTGCATGACTATTTTTCTCTTACCCACCACCCTCCAGGATGAAATGCAACAAAATATTGAACTCTTTTTGGTGGGGTTCGAACAGAAACACGGGAAAGGAATCAATTGTCTTAGTTGGGAACATTTGTCTATGAGGAAAGAGCATGGAGGTATGGGTTTCTGTCATCTTTATGCTTTTAATTTGGTTATGCTGGGAAAGCAAAGTTGGAAATTTCTTTATGACAATGATGTTATAGTGACGAAAGTTTTCAAGGCAAAATAATATCCAAATGGGAATTTCTTGGACTCCGCTTTGGGATATAATCTAAGTTTTACATGGCATAGCATCCACACTTCACAGGTATTGGTCAATAACAACATTGGATGGCGATTAGGAGATGGCAATGGAATGGTCTTTGGCTCTGTTCAAATGATGTTTCTTATGTTCAAACTCCTCCTCCTCCTAAGGGTCTAGAAGAATTAAAAGTAAGTACTTTGATGAACTCTTCAAGTAACACGTGGAATGATACCTTGATTCACCAATTTTTTTCTCCATGTGATGTTACAAATTTCTGGATATGCCTATTTGTTTGCCTAATGAACCTGATGCAATAATATGGAAGCACAACAAGGATGGAAATTTCACAATTAAATCATGTTATTTTCATGCAATGGAAACTTTGATTGACAACACAACTTTTCGTGTGAGTGGAAGTTTGAATTCCATAAGGGATTTAAATCTGTTCCAAAAAATGAAGATCTTCTTATGGAGAATATCCCGAGAGTCCCTCCCAGCCAGGCAAAGGCTCTCGACCAAGGGAGTGCAATGCCCCATCACTTGTGCATCATGCGGAAACTGCCCAGAAACATATCACCATGCTTTTGTTGGTTGCTGCAACGTTGAAACAGTTTGGGAGAAAGCTTCCTTATGGCACATCATCAATCTTGTTCGCGACAAGGTAGATGACATGAAGAACTTAATATTCCACATTCTCAAGACCCGGTCACCAACTCAAGTGGAAAAATTCGTAGCTATCCTTTGGGTTCTTTAGCGAAGATAAAACGAATAAGTATGGGACGGAGTTGTGAAGCCACTAAGTATCTCTGTGCAATTCGCTTTCCAAAACCTCCGTGGAAGAGTTGTGACACGGAGCTGTGGAAGACCATCCATGGCAGGTGTCAACACAACAACCTCAACCAGCATCAACACGCAAATTGCAGTGGGGCACACCTGCACCAGAATACATCAAGTGCAATGTAGATGTTGCCATTTTCCAAGATTCACGTTCCTTTGGAGTTGATTGCTGCTTCAAAGACTCAACTAGTCACTTCATCAGAGCTAAAACTAGCTGGTATCAAGGTATTCCCACCACACATGAGGCAGAGGTCTCATCACTTCTTGCAGCCATATCTTCGACTTCTGAAATTCATCTCCAAAACATCATTTTCGAAATTGACTGTAGAGCAAATGTGGATGTCTTGAGCTCGAAAAATTTTACAAACTCAGAAGTAGGGATAATTCTCAGGTGTTGTGCTAGGAAATTATCATATCTCAGAAATTGTAGTGTGCAGTTTGTCGGTAAACAAGTCAATCACGTTGTTTATTGCTTAACAAGGACGTCTAGATCTTTTGCTTGTTAACATGTCTTTGATTTCAGTCCAACTTGTATTGAACCTTATATTCTACATGAAATAACATAAGTTTGTTTCCTTAAAAAAAAAATGACAAAGCTCAAGGAAGGATTTGTTTTCCTATATTGATATAGATAAGTAATAATTATATAAATATTAACTTCAAGAAAAATAAAAATTATTATAGAGATAGATAGGAGTTTAGCAAGGAATTATTTTCTTCGAGGAGTGACAAGTGGCCAAGTAAGAGATTTGTTTTCCTATATTATATATAGATAAATTATGAGTAATTATATAAATATTTTAAGAAAACATAAATATTAACGTATGCAAACAAATTGATTCTTTTTGTTTATGATACTTGTATAAATTATACAATATAAATTTTTAAAATAAAAGATACAAGACGATCGATAATATAATATAATATAAATAAAAAGATAATTATAGTAAAGAAACTGTGTTAAGTAAAAAAAAAACAGAAGAAAAAGAAATGAGAGAGAGAGGAGGAGGAGAAGAAGAGTTAAACACAAACGTTTTTTTTTTAGGAAGTGACAACAGAGAATTGTTTTCCTATACTATATATAGATAAGTAATTAATAAATTTATAAACATTACCTTAGACAAATACAATAATTCTTTATTTCTATGATACTTATAAGAGAATAATAAAAAATAAATAAGAGTTTAATATCTATGCATTAACAATATAAAATAATTTTATACGGTTATCTAATCATAAATTTTTGTTTGAATTATTTTAAGATAATTATTTTAAAAATCAATAACTTTACCATATATAATAAATTATGATTAAATAATCGTGTAAAACTTTTTTCTATAAATAAAGTGTTTAAGCAACGGATTTAATTTCCTATATTATAAATAAATTATATAATAAATATTATATAAATAGATAGGGGTTGTATTTCAAGAAAATAATTTTCTTCTTACTTTCCCATCCTAATTTTCGAGAACCCTTCATGCATCTCCTACTCCCCTTTCTCTCTCCTACAATACCTCCCTCCATCACCGACAACTTCATCTTGCTTTGCCGCCACCATCTACAACCTCTCACCCTTCGATTTCTATATTTCGTAGTGGGCCCCATTTATTTTCGTTTATTTTGTAATCGTTGGATTGGATATTTACCCTAAATCATCAATTTTCTCAATATACATATTAGAGTGAGATGGCTTCATCTATATTATTATATTTGCGCTTTCAGGAGCCGAAGCAATGACGAGGATGAAGGCTTCGAGCAAGGTTGGTGATAGGCAGAGAGCCATAAGACCATTAGAATCATTTTGTTAGGATTGTTAGTAGTGCCTTAGTGCATTGTTGGTAGTACTTTTTGTTATTGGCCTTGCTTGTCCTTTAGTTATTGTATCAGCTATATATGATTGTAATGAGGTCATGAAAAGAGAATAAGAAGAAATACAATTTTCCTTTCCTTACCTTTTCTCTCTTGGGAGGCCCCTAGTCCTCGAACTCTAGGAATCATGTTTCTGAATCGTAATATTTGGTGCTTTCGTTGAGAGCTCCAATGGCAGAACCCGACAATTGGAACCCCAGCCTAGACCGCCTCGAGGCCGCCATTGCCCACTTTGTCGTTCCCAAGCCTCCATGGCTGCCAAACTAGATGCCCTTCTCCTAAAAATGAATACCCTATTAACCAGCCAACATTTTCCATCTTTTTCCTCTACGAAGGCACCACCTGCTCATGCACCCATGTCGACTCTGCTTCCCATGGTTGCTTTCCACCTCCCCGCCAACAGCAAGCCCTACGCGACTTCCTCCGACCTTCACTTCTCCCACCGCTTAGGCTCCGACGACATTAGCTCCATATACCTTGCCAAACTCAACAACGACTCCTTCGCAGTCATGTTTGCCGCCAAGGTCATGGTTTTCCCAATGGCACCGAAGGATGTGCGCATCAATTTGATGGTTTGGTAGCTGATGCATGCCACCTATTTGATGATACAGGCTGATCAATCGATGCGACAATGTTTAAGCACCACCCACCCAACGACGAAGACCATCTTGAGAACCAAAGCACCGACGTTCCCCGACGATGCATGACATTGGAGGCCAAAGAAGCTGAAGACAAACATCTATTGTTAGTGCATTCTATAAACCATGTGAATCTAATTAAGAACATCAGCTCAAAGCAGTTCAATTCGAAGAGGCATGAGATTGCCTCAAAATTAGGTTCCATATATTTTAATGAAGGTTCATCACAAGCCGTGTACCTTGCCACCAACTCTATAGTAAAGGTTGTTAAAAGAGTAGTAAGCAGAGAATTGGATTCTGTTGTTGCCATTGTTAGGCCTTCAGGTTATCATGCAAAACAACATGATGCTATGGGATTTTTTCTGTTCAACAATGTGGCAGTTGCTGCAAGATATCTCTTAGACGAAAGACCAAAATTAGTGTGAAGAAAATATTGATTATTGTTTGGGATGTCCATCATAGACATGGTACTCAAAAAATGTTCTAGAATGATTCTCGAGTTTTATCCTTTTCTGTTCACAGGCATGAGTTTAGGAGTTTTTATCCAGCTAAGGATAATGGATTTTATACCATGATTGGAGAAGGAGCAAGTGCTAGTTATAATATAAATGTTCCCTGGGAGAATAGGAGATGTGGTGATGCAAATGTTGGACAAGTGGCCTCAATAACTTAAGAGGGGGTGAATTAAGTTTCAAAAACTTTTCACTAACAAACTTTTAACTCCCTTCTAAATGATAGGCTCAGAATGCAGAAGAAGAAGCAGCAATCAATTTAATAATGTTCTTTAAACATGCAAGACAAAATTGATTGCAATAACATAAATGAGATAAGGGAAGAGAGAAATACAAACTCGATTTATACTGGTTCAACCACTTCTCATGCCTACGTCTAGTCCTCAAGAAACCTACTTGAGATTTTCACTAACTTTGTAAAAATCTTTTTTACAACTTCTGAACACCCGAGGGATCCCTTTTCCTTATGTTTAGGAAACTCACAATTCAAGAGACAATTAGTCTCTTGGTTACAATTGACTTTTTGAGATGAACAGAAAGATTTCTCTCCTTTAGAGTGGATGATACAAATTGAAGTTCCTAGAGGAATTTCTCTCTTTTAGAGATAATAATACAATTTGAAGTTTCTGGATGAACTCTCAATAGATTTGCAAGTGTTTTCCCAAGAGTTGTTGAGAGAGCATTTGTCAATGAAGTTCTCTTAGAATATCTCTCTCTTGCTTTTCGAAGTTAGACACATACACACACACACACACACACACACACACACACACACACACACACACACACACACACACACATATATATAGGCCCTTCGTTCTTTTTCAAAATGGTTTGAAGAGATGTGTCTTTTTAAAAAAAAAATTCTGAAATTCTACACTGGTAATCATTTACAGGTCTCTGGTAATCGATTACATAGTTATATTTTGAATGGTCATGACTTTTCAAATTGAATTTCAAGAGTTCTGTTGCTGGTAATCGATTACACATCAATGGTAATCAATTACAACTTTTAAATTCAAATTTCAAAATCCTTCTAAAATTTATTTTTTCAAGATTGTCTTCTGGTAATCGATTACCAAAGCCTTGGATGTCTTGGAAATACTTTGTTTTGAGGCAAAGCTTTATCTTGAATTAATCTTGAGCGCAACCTTCTTTGATTATTCTTTGGCATCATCAAAATCATGTATTCATACATTCACAGCAAATTTCTTTGTAATGTGGGACCACATCTTGTTTCCTATTGCTAAAGAATTTAATCTAGATATAATTATAGTTTCTATAGGATTTGATGCAGCTATTGGTGACCCTCTCGGAGAATATCGTGTCACACCATTTGGTTATTATGTTCAGTTGGAGAAGTTGATGAATTTTGCTGAAGGTAGGGTTGTATTGATTCTAGAAGGTGGATCTAACCTTGATTTCATCTCAAAATCAATGTATGACTACTTGGAAGTTTTGCTAGCAGAAAAGCCGGTTATTGAATCTGCAAAGGCCTATTCATTTGAATCTACATGGGGTGTGATTCAAGAGGCTTGCCAGGAGTAAAGTTCCTTTTGGGCTACACTTGCATGTGAATTACCCCAAAAGTTAATCTCACAAATGGCACCACCTCTGCATACTCTTATCTTGAGCTTTGACTTTGAGGATGAGGATGATGTAGGTGCACCAAGTTCAAAAAATCATGTTGAACTTCTTAAGGATGTCATAAAACCACTTTCTAAACCGAAAGTTGATGTTGATAAATAGAATGGTGTTTCTAGTACTTGGCAATCGAAACTGTCAAATGTTTATATATGGTATGCCTCATATGGATCAAATATGTGTAAAGCAACATTAGATTGCTACCTAGCAGGTGGACAATGGAATGTAAATGTTGTTGCTAATGTAATAAAAAAGAATGATGTCTCTGCTACAATATTTGTTCCCGGTTGGGTCTATGAGACAAAGCAACTCTTTATCTGCTCACCTGATCAACTTGACCTAATGCAAGGCTTCAGGACAGAATTTTTAAGGCCTATAATTGTGCTAGGAAACTCTTCATCTAAAGGAATGTTCATAGACTCTTGCTATGCCCACTGCCAAACTAAAAAGCAGGGGACATGGTTGAGAAGTGACTCTCTAGAGATGAAAAAGACAACAATTGCAAGGGTTGTAGCAAATTGGTTTTATTCCATCAGATAGATTACCTAACACCTTGAGGACAAGGTGTTTTTTATGGGCCAGGGAATGATAGGCAGAGAACCATAAGACCGTTAGAATCATTCTGTTTGGATTATTAGTAGTGCCTTAGTGCTTTGCTATTAGTGCTCTACTGTTAGTACTTTTTCTTATTAGCCTTGCTTGTCCTTTGGCTATTGTATCAACTATATATGGCTGTAATGAGGCAATGAAAAGAGAATAAGAAGAAATACAATTTTCCTTGCCTTACCTTTTCTCTCTTGGGAGGCCCCTAATCCTTGAACTCTAGGAATCATGTTTCTGAATCGTAACTATTAGGGTACAAAGCTTGGTGGGTATCCTCAGGTTTGCATGGCAATGAGTAGATAATGGAGATACTAGAGATGTAAGAGAGACACTGAGATGGTTGGTGTCAAGAACATCTTATGTTATGACTTCATGGGTGTGTTTGAAAGGATATGGATGACTCTTGAAATGTTTTCATATAAATTGAAAATAAGAAATCAGAAAATAAAATCAAAATAAACACATTTGATACTTGATGTGTGTCTGAGTAATGATTCTCATTTATTCAAGTTTGATACACTAAATTTCTTCTCATAGTGTTTTGGTTTGGATCAAATTTGGTTACTCCAATAGTTGTTGAGGAGGTGTTGGTTGAAATACCTCAACCAATTTTTTTTTATATTTTCATATTTTAGAAATAGAAAATAATAAATAAAAAAAACATATTTTCTAAATCTTGAATATTTAAAAATAAAAAAAAATAAAAATATTTTCTCAAACCAAAAGTCATCTTATTACTTTTACCTGAGTTTCTTCTTTCTTATTTTCTTTCCCACATATCTACATAGAGTAGGGTAAGAGATTTTATCACAGTTGAACACCCACAAACACATACTACAAGAAAAAAGGTTATTTGCAAATATTTAATATTGCTGCAAAAATTATTTTTACCAACAAGAAAATTGTTGTAGTCCGTTGTAGTAACATATGTTGCAAAAAGTTTTGCAACGACACTTAATTATAAATTTCTTTTCCTGTGCTTGTTAGCATTTTCTTATAAAGAATATAGCAAAAAAAATTCTTATAAATTCCTTTCTTTATTGGTTGTAGAGATATTTTTATCATAAGTTCTTATGCTCTTAACTCTTGTGGATTGAATTGCTTTTGATTAGGACTTTAGGAAGTTCCTATAATCATTAACTTTGTTGTGCACTCATAGTTTTATTCAATAAATTTATTTTTGAACTAACATTTGTCTAAGTAATTAGCATAACTTCCTACTTTTTTTTCTTTAGCTTCTCTAGTCTCTAGTATCTTATGTTAGCACCAAAATTTAAAAAATAACTACCTTTGCTTCTTCTTCTTTTTTTAAGTCAAAGAAGGTCTCATATATTAAATATCTCTAACACACAAGATGTGAGTAAGATCATAAAGAAACCTTACATGAAATCTGAACCAATGTTCTCGTTAAATCTACTCCTTCCACCCACTTACCCAAAACACAGAAATTATCCTCATTCCTTGTTACACAAGGCCACCCCCCTATGAGACACCCTCCCTTACAAAATTTCCCAATTCCTTGTCATCCATATAGTCCAAACTATCAGCCACATTTTTTCCAGTAAGAATGTTGCATTTTTTTTTCTTCATTCTTTCTGCATAATATAATAATTTAAATTCAAATTATGTAAAATCAATAAGATAAAGAAACTAACGAAATAAATCTAAAATTGGATATTGCTTAAAACTTAATAGAGAAATGAAAAATGTTAATTCAACACATGGCAAACTTGCATTTATTGGTTTCTAATATTCAGCATTGTTTCATAAAACAAAACTAAACACAATTCGGGGGATCACATTATTTCAGCAACTGATGAAGCCATGGGTGCCAAAATTGAAATATCCCTGCAACCTAAAAAGAACGCATAGTTGTGATTAGATTGGGAATTTCACCACACCTCTACACACAATTTTTTATATATGTTAGTTTGTTGTTAAAATTAATTATTTACTCAATATTTATAATATCTAACTCACGTTTACGTACTAACGACGTATGTCTGGTGTCATATATATATATATATATAAAGATAATAGCATTCACCTTTATATTATATAATAGATATCTTATTTTTTTAATATATATCTTTTTATAATTTAATTGTATTTTAAATATTCAAATTGAGTATAAATGTAAAAAAATCAAAATCGAGCTAAATAAGTTTTTTTTTACTCACCTTTTATATGTTTGTTATCTTAAACTTGCAAATTGATCAAACAATTTATTTATTATCAATAAATATAGATAAAAGTGATATTTCATGACAAACTCTTATCATCGGTACAAATGTATCTTCTCTTACCAACTAGCAATGTTGTTTAACAACTAATAATTCTTTTCACAATGACAATAAATATGTCATAAAAAGTATTTTTTTTCAACAAATTTAATGTTGTTTAGATTAAAAAAATGTACATTTTTCAGTTGACGTTGTTGCTATAAATGTAACATTTGCCAACGAATGTGGTGTTGTTGATATATAAACTAATAGATTTTCCAGCAACCTTATGTGTCACCGTTACAAAGTTAGTTTTTCCCAACTAATTTCAAAGTTGCTGGTATAGAAATATATATTTTTCAGCGATATTAAATATCACTGCTATACATGTAATTTTGTCAAAGACGTTGATGTTGTTGATATAAAATATTATATTTTCCTATTACCTTAATTGTCATTGTTACAAAATTAGTTTTTCTCAATTAATTTCAAAGTCATTGTTATGAATGTAACTTTTGCCCATGACTACAATGTTGTTGGTATATAATATTATATTTTCCAACTATCTTAAATTTCGTTGCCACAAAATTAACTTTTCTAAAAAAAAGTACATTTTTCAGCCACTTTAAAATTTGTTGGTATAAACTACATATATTGACAGCGACAAGATTTGTTGTTATGATAAGTACAATCTTGATTATGATATTGGTGTCGTTGGCATAAAAAATTTGAATTCGCAGCAACAATCAATTGTTGTCGTGAAATGTCTATCATTGGCAATAACTTATTGTACGTTAAGAAAAAGTCACGGCAAATAACTTTATTTCTTGTAGTGAAATGTGCACCATCATGGGACATTCTACATAAGTTATATCCATACATGTAACATTTAAGCTTGAGTCACAACCAAAACAAATGTAAAAGAAACCTACATTAAAAACACTAAATGTGGACCCCACTTGATGGGGCCAAAACCACCTCAGAACTAAGAATCACAAGACAATCAAAGACGAACTAAAATATATGGGGCAACCAAACAAAGCAAAAGCCACAGTTTCAAAGGTATCTAGAAACAAAAAAGCAAATTAAAACCAGAAAGTAATTAAAGAAACTAAAGAAAGAGAGAACACCAAATTCATCATGCACAATATTGCACCTTAAGCTTTTCTAATGATCATCTCCATGAGATCCATTTCCTTCTTCATCTGAACCTCCGGCGCCATCTCCATCGCAACATCATAACCCATTGTGCCATCTTCCACAGTAGCATTTAGCATCATAGGCACATAGCCGCCACCAACACCATGTGGCTGCTGCACACTCCACCCAGCCTCATCCTCCTCAGAACTGAACCCACCCTCTGAGCTCTCATACCAAACCCGAAAGAGATGCGGATATCTGGTATTGGTATTGGTATTGGTATTAGTGGTGGTGGTGTTGCTACTACTCTCGCCCTTCAGGTTCATGTTGCTCATGGAATTCTTGATCATCTCCTTTTGGGTTTCTTCATTTGCAGTGACTTGCCTTATGTAGCTCTCCAAAAGCGTTGGTCCCTTCAAACCCCTGCGCTTGTTCCTCAGCCTCTTGGCGTTCAAGCGACGCTTTGTTGCGTTCCAGTGGTTCTTGATGGTGTTCTCCGTCCTACCAGGCATTCTCCTTGCGATTTCGGCCCACCTGTTTCCAACCTCCTTGTGAGCTTCGATCAGGATTCTGTCCTCCTCTTCGTTCCATGACTCCTTCTGCGTTGGTACAAAACAACAATGCTTGGATTAAATATGTGAAATTATAATTACAACCAAACTAAACATGGCATGCATCATATCTCTTCCTGTTAGCAGAACTAAAATTTTAACAAATTAATATTTACCAATAAAAAAATAACAAAAGAAGGAAGATTTCAACTTCAACAAGACATACTAGTATTTCAATCAAGTAATTTCTTTTTACTATGATATTAATATGAAATATACTAATCTTTGTCAGAAATAATAAATAAACATAAAATATGTATTCTCTTTTTAACATGATTTATTCAATAACTAAGTTTGTCTAAAACATGCATATCGTAATACAATTAAAATGAATCGGTCTTCATGTACATCAAAAAATGAGTAAACAGAAAAAAAAAGATAGTGACATTTTGTAATTCATATATATAATTAGAAGACATAATGACTACTTCTATGTTTGAGTAATGCACCCATTTAAAGTGTGGAATTGTGAGAAAAAATAATTAAATTTTCTATATACAGCCACACATCTATCTGATTAAAAAGTTTTGGAATTGCACCGTAAATTGGCCTCTACTGTAAGTGTTTCCACAAATAATTTCATAATATATATAAATTGTAAATTAAAATAATATTTTTTATTTTATAATTTCTTTTCTTTTTCTAACTGTTACAAAACATTTTGAATTTATTTTTCATTAATTTAATGACTTTTATTCTGAAAAAGTACATACACAAACCTCTAAATGCTCACATAGGTCGGAGAATTGGTTACAAATGAAAGAGAAGGTAGATAAAAAATGTTATGTCACTCAACTATACAAAAATCTGTAAAACAAAAGTGTCAGTTATAAATTTTCTGTGTAATGAATTTTATATAAATGCATTATATAATTGCATTTATGAATTTAATGTAATATAAATGCTTTTTAATTTAATTGAAAATCCTCATAAAATTGCATGTGAAACTAACTCTAAAATCCTCTACAGTAACTTTAGCCTCTTAATTATTAACAATTACCACTAATCCTAGAATTAATCAGAAATTGAAGAATTTAATTTTCATTTCAAAATAAAAAAAATCATTTAACATTTTATACATTACATCATTAATTTATTTTTTACATAATATATATATATATATATATATATATATATATATATATATATATATATATATATATATATATATATTGTGTATATAAAAATAATTAAAAAGGCAAGATGAAAAATCGGTGGAAGATGTGTTTGGATACTATAAAAGATGATGTCATTTAGTATATTCATGCGTAAGAGAAAGAAAAAGTGTAAAAAGGATAGAAGTGGAAGTAACCCTAATGTTTGGCCTGAGATGGTTGTGCCATCTTTCCCTGCACTGTTTCCCAACCCTTCCATTCAGCAACCTTGCGATGTGAGACCATTTTTTGAACCCGAAGCGTTCCACCAATTGGACGAGCACCCTATAAACAAAACCACATCATCAAACTTCACCACCATTTTTTTTTGTGTCAATAATCGGACAAAAACAGTGACAAAATTCACTAATATTATTAAAGACAGGAGCTAAATCAATGAGAGAAATTTTTCATTGAAAGCCCCACATGAAACCGCAACGAATTTAATAAAAAAAAATTAAGGAGAGAGAAAGAGCATGAAATTGGGACTAATTTGGTATATGCCTGTCCTCTTCAGCACTCCACTGGCCTTTGATTATGTTGCCCATATTCCTGTGCTGATGAATTTTGCCATTACTCCTCCTTTGCACCTGCTTCATGTGTTAATAAAAACAAGAACTTTATATATATTTATAGTCTCAATGATGCATGAGATGGTGACAGATCCAAGAGTAAATGATCATGGTAACAGAGGGAGACCCACCTGATGAGGCTGTGATGAAGTTGCACTTGCACCTGCACCAGAGTACTGAAGGGGAATTTTCTGGGAAAAATCCCAGATTGCTCTGTTGGGGCCATGCATGGGTTCATTTTGGGTGCTGTTTGGTGCATAAGGCATGATGGAGTGTTTGTAGTTGTTGTTGTTGTTGGCAAAGCCTCCTCTGAGGGACTCATTACGGTATGAGTAACCTGAAGAAGAGGACAAACAGAACAATGGGGTGAGGATGGAGGAATTAGAACCCTCTGTGAAAATTTTTGTAATAGTAGGATGGTGGTGGTTATGGTCATGGTTTGGTTCATTCAGGGGAAGGTGCTGAAAATGGTTGTTGAAATTGTTTTGGTGCATGCAGATGGTGTTGTTGTTGTTCTCTTGTGACATGGGGATAACAGGGATCTCTGATTTGATCCCAGAGAAAATACCAGAAAGGAAGTGAATTTTTTCTGCTGGGAAGATTGGATCAAACTCCATGAAGGACCAGAAAGAGAGGGAGAACGAGAGAGATTTTTAGTGGTGGTGGTGGTGTTTTGAGTGTGAGAAATATGGTATGAACTGTGTGAAGTAAAAAGGGAGATTCATGTGACACATGGATTGTGATAACAACATCGATTCCTTGTTTACGTGACTGTTCAGCTTCCACTCTTTTGAGTACACAACTTGAGAATTCTTTTATTTTTTTTATTTTTATTATTTCTTTTATTTTATTTCATGACCAAAAAAAGGAAAATGAGATGATGAATTTGTTACAGAGTTTTGTATTTTTTTATTTTTAGGATGATTTTCATCAAAATTAAATCCTGAAATAAGATAAAAAAAAATTATATATATATATATATATATATATATATATATATATATATATATATATATATATATATATAACATCACGCTTTTTATTTGACATTCGTCTGATAATATAATCTGGATTTAATAAGGGGCAACTAAAACTTAATTTGTTGTAACCTTGTCTTTCCATTTAAAATATTATTTCCATACGTATACTTTCCATCATTGTTTAATTAATATAAAATTTTACATAGATCTCCATTCCTATAAATAACTATCAAAAACGGTAAAATGGAGAAAAAGTTTCCTTAAAATATTTTTTAAATGAGTTAATCAAAGAGATGGCATATATATTGGTTCATTTGTATCATCCCATATAAAGGGTGGAAAACGCTATTTTTAGTATTTTATAAATTTCTGATTTTAGGAAACAATTGTTTATTAAAATTTATTCAGTGAGAATTAGTATACTTGCATGAAATATATACGCTAGTAGTATTTGTTAAAAAGAAAGCTTGAAACAACTAATAGAAGGCAAACATGAAACATTTGAGTTAAAATTACTACCATTTTTCTACTGACTCTTTGTGACTTTTTTTCTTCCACTTAATCTTGTAATCATATAATTAGTTTTTTAATCTTTTTTCTACTATTATTTTTTTTTTGGAGGGTGGGGGTGGGGTACTTTCCACGAATTTGCAATTTCCTTTTGATACATTTTAATGGATAAAGGCCTTAGCTTTTTCACGGAAAGCAAGGAGAAAAAGATGTAAGAAAACGCCAAATCCTTTATGGTAAGACCGACAGTTTGTTATTTGTTGCATACAGTTCAGAATGCCCAAGAAGACCCTCTGCCACATCAAAATGCATGAACAAAAATTACCTTAATTTAATGACAGTAATAAATTTCAGGTTTTTGGTCTTAAAAGAGGGGTAAGTAATATGATTCATAGTCAAGCAGTATGTAACAATATTTCTCGTCCTATTCATGATGCCGTTGAAACCCTTAATTGCTATAAACTATTTAATGACTTTCCATAAAACTTGAAACTAATTACTCATTTTATACCATTGATATATATATATATATATATTCTTCCTTAAGACATTAGTTATCTTACCCGAACTAAAACCAGAAATATTTTTATTAAAATATGTAAAATTGTGTTGTCCATATATGATTTTTTTTTACTTTTTTTATAATTTTCACAATAAATACTTTTAAAGAATTGAAATTCTATCATGTCATATTCATCTTCCATTTTATTTTAGCGTGACCAATCATAGTGAATTAATACTTGTACTATATCATTGGTCAAAACTATAGCTTAATTGTACATTTTTTCTGGTATTTTTTATGTATAATTTTTTATCTCCCTTATTCTAATTGCTTACATGAAAATTTTATAATTTCCAAATGTGTGTTTGGATGAATGTTTGGAAAATTAATTTTGAAATAGATATTCTAAAATTCATTTTGCAAAATTTATTTTAATTAAAAAAATTTGGAAAATAAATTGATTCATGTTCGAACATTTTTACCCTGAAATCAAGTCTATTTACTATAATAAATTCCCACTCAACTTTACCAGACTCACTCTTCAAAATTCTTTGGGCGTGTTAAACTTTTTTGCTAACTAAAATTTTAGCTAGGTACTTACTCATCCCAATCCTCTTTAAACTTTCTTCCTAATTAGAACTCTGGATTTTTTTAATAAATATAGTAACATGAACTCCACATATACACTCTAAACATGACCACAACTTTTTATCATTTCTCATTTTTATCATTTCTTTCATAATTTTAAGAAATTAATCTATTTTTTAACTTTTATAAAAATAAAATAATATTCTCTCTAATGCCATTAAAACTCAATTAATTTTCAACCAATTAAATTTAACAAATATATGTACACCTTTTTTTTAGTAAACTAATCCGTAAAACAAAAGAATAATATAATAGTTTTTCTAAATCAAGTCAATGTACGTTTTTCGTCTAATTGTTATATACTTATTATATTAATATAATATAGAAAATAAAATTAGTATTAAAATAAAATAATATTCTCTCAAATCAAGCCTGTCAATAAAACTCATTTAATTTTCAATGAATTAAAATTAATACATACAACTATTTTTTTTAGTAAACTAAACCGTAAAACAAAAGAATAATATAATAGTTTTTTCAAAATCAAGTTAATGTACATTTTTAGTCTAATTATTGTATTAATATATTAAAAATAAAATTAGTATCAAAATAATTTGCAAAGTATCTTCTCACGGTATAATAATAAATATAATTGATGTAATATATTAAAAAAAATATTATTAAATAATTAATAGTCAAAATAATATTTTATAATCATAATATGTTAGCTAGATATTTTGTTATATTTTTCATAGAATTTATGTACAATTATAACGCTAATGCTTTATGTTTTTTTCTATAACCAATTATTATTGTGTTACTATATATTATCATAAATTTTAAATAATTATTCTGTATGTTTATATATTGAAATGTTTTATAAATTTTCGAAGCAAATATACATGTATGTATTTATGTGTTGTGTTGTGTGTATAATGCTAGCATAATTTCTTGTAATATAATATTACATAGTAGTTAGTCGAAGCCCTTGATTACATGTCTATATAACAAGAGTTTATATATATATAGTTGCTATGTTGAAGAAGAAAAAAACGTGACAGAGACTTTGATGCTTGATTATACATGAATAAATACATATTGTTTTGACTATGATGTCTATAATCATATATTAATTCAAAATTTATTAATTATATCATTCTCTTTTGATTGATCATTTTACGTTAATCACTTGTATTCTTAATTAAATAGTACATGAGACTGAAATCTTCAATGCAAATTACTTGTATTGATAAATTTATATATATATATATATATATAAAATGTTTCAAACGACAAAAAATTTAAAATGACAAATAAAAAAAATCATTGATTTTAACGGTTAGATTATAAATAAAAAAATATAATGGCTAAGATTAAAACTCAAATTCTAAATATATCATATTTCTTTCTCTTAATTGATTTAAATAATTTTTTTTAGATCGGTCACTTAAATAATCAATAAAAAAAATAACTTTTAAGATCAATTAACAATCAATCTAAAAAGTTTAATTTTTTATGTAATATATATATAGACATTAACCAATAATCGATGTAGAAGATTTGACTGGTATAAGAAGTCTATGTAATAATTCTCTTAGTTGAATAGATGTAATATATTAAAAATTGGGTTTTAAACTCTATCATCAATATATTTTAATTATAATCTACCAATTAAAATCAAATCTTCTTATTTTTTATTTTAAATCTCAAACCATTTTGATACATACTTAAAAATAAAAGTACCTAAAAAAGCAAAAACAAAAAAAATGAAGTGACTATGCAAGTGCACAGGGAAAACTAGCAAGCTATTTACTATAATATAAAAACATGTGATAAACGAATATGTGGTATTTAATTTCTTTATTAGATTAATTTTTTATACTTTTTTATCCTGATTTCCAATTCTTTGGGCGTGTTCAACTTTTCTGCTAACTAAAACTCTAGTGTCCGCCCGTCTCCCAATACTCTTTGAACTTGTTTTCATAACTAAAAGTTTGGACTATATATATATATATCAACGTGAAAATGCTACACTCCAAAAGTACATTAAGAACATCATAGTAACTTTTTTTTTTCTTTTTACTCTTTTATTTCTTATAGTTAAATACAATCACTAAATCATTTCTCACTTTTAACATTTCTTGTACATAATCAATAATCATCAATAATCAATAATATATATAAAACTAGTCCCGCCGTCAAAAAAGGTTACACTTATCAAGAAATGGTACTTTTTTACTTTTTCATTTCTTTAGCATTTTAAAAGATATACAGAACACTGTATTTTTTTTTTTGTCTGCAGCCTTGCAAAAGGGACAAATTACTCTAGCTTTTTTAAAATTTATTTACCATAATTAAAAATTTATCATAAACTGACACCTGACATCTCTTTACTAGTTTAATTTTGGATAAATAAACACTATTATTCCTAAATATATAATTCGCTGATAAATGTATCATTTAAAGATGATAATACAAAATTTAATTTTCAAAAGTGTAAAAAGTGTGATAAATATATCTAACCGTTAACTTCCGTCAGTCACCGTTAATAAAATAACATACGCGACACAGAGGGATAAATTTATCACTGAAATGATCGTCATCACCTTTAATTGTCAGTATATGGGTATATTTGTTATATAATATTTTTTTTTACTTTTATCATCTCACTCCGCTGACAAATGTGTCCCTGGAAGATAAAAATACACAATTTAGTCTCTGAAAGTATAAAAGTGGGATAAATTTGTCCTTTTGTACCACATAATTAAACTATTTTGTTAACGGTGACGGACTGAAGTTAACGGTCGGATATATTTGTCACATTTTTTATACTTCCGGAGAATAAATTTTATATTTTTATCTTTCAAGGATATATTTGTCAATAAATTATACCTTCAGAAACAAAAGTAATTATTTACCCTTTAATTTTTTCACATTTTATCTCCATTCCAGCTCGTCCTTCCCAATACTCTAGACGATCAGATATGTAGAGCTTTCTTGTTAACCTCTAGGTGCCCGCCCCCTCCCCCAATCCTCTTCCAACTTTTTTCTTCCTAACTAAAATTTGGCATGACTGCAACACTGCAACTTTTTTTTTCTTTTTATGCTTTTATTTCTTATAATTAAATTCTAAATAATTTCTCATTTTTATCATTTCTTAAATAATATTTTAAAATTTATTTACTGTAATAAAAAAATTTGCCATAAACTAACATGTGTCATCTCTTTATTAATTCTTTTTGAGTAAATAATTATTAAATTAAAATCATTTAAGTTTTTGTGCAGAAAATATTAAAGGTGATGAATTTATGATGCTTAGTGAGTAAAATAAAGTCCAAAAAAGCAGGATAATTAAGGAAAGCAGGAATAATTAAGGAAAGCAGGCTAATTAAGGAAAGTAAACTAATTAAGAAAAGTATGGCTAATTAAGGAAAGCAGGTTTATTCAGGAAAGTAAAGGTGGACTTAGCGTGAGAAGCTCACTTAGCTAAAGTTAATCTACACCTATAAAAGAAGAAGAGAGAAGAAGGAAAAAACACAGAGAAATTCTAAGAAAATACAATTCCTTATAGAATGCAAAGGCTAGAAGAAAGAGAAGTAATCATTATGAGTCATTCCTTCCTTCCATCCCATTTTCTTATCTTATTTCCCTTCACTAAATATTTCTCTCTTGCAATTGTAAAACCTCCTATGACTATAAGAGACTAAACTCCCTTTGTTGAAAACTTGGTAGCCAACTACTCTTAAATGTAATTTATCTTCCTATCTATTTAATATATAACATTACATTTGCATTATCCTTTCTTGTGCTTAATATTATTGCTTGTGGTTTGATCACCCATTTGCATGATAAGTTTTAGGGATAACGTTGGGAAACATTAATTTCTAATTGAACTGGGAAAGGGTATCTAAATAAAGTCATTACTAGGGATAGGTTTATTTTTGTTTAGTCTGTTATACATCTTTATTCTTAATGCAATTTACTATTTTAGCTCTGCAAAAGGATTTGGGAGAAAAAATAGATAAATTAGGCTTTTTCATGCGAGGGAACCAAAGTCAGAGTATATTAGTAGATGCATGTGTAAATTGGAGCAGCTCTGGTAGACTATGCTCCCAACATTCTCATCTTCTGAATTTAACTTCTATAATAATTGGTTTTTCTTCTCTTTTATGTCTTTAATTAATTAATTTCAATTCTTGTTGTTTTAATTTTCTGCCAATTTAATTTACTATTTTTCTCATACCCTTTTCAAATAAATTTTCTTTAACTTTTTTTATTAATAAAATATTCATCTATCTAAGTACAAACAAAATCCTTGTGGATTTGACACTCGGACTTCCGTTTTAACTTTACTACTTGGGACGAATTGATACACTTATCAATCCATCAACACATACATGGTAGACCTCTTACAAGGTTATTTTTTTGTAGTTTGGAGTTTAATCTCCGACTTGCATGCCCAAGTTTTTTATGTCATAGCCAATGATTTTCTTTATCAGACAGTAAGCATGACACCTTTTGATCTAAAAGTTCTCCTAGTCTAATCTTGTAGAGGTTGCATTTTCTCTTGGCAGAGAATAGGGAGGATCCATCTTTACATATAACGACACACTTATCTTTGTTAAAGAAGACACCATATCCACAATCACATAATTGACTTATGCTTAGTAGATTATGCTTAAGACCTTCAACAAACAATACATTATCAATAAAAGGGTAGAGGTGAGTATCTATCTTACCCACTCCTATTATTCTTCCTTTTTTATTCCCTCTCAAAGTAACTATTCCACCATGATAGGGAGTTAGGCATTGGAACATACACCTTTCTCCTATCATGTGCCATTAGCAACCACTGTCCAAGTATCATGATAAGCATATGCTTCCTACTATCGAGGACATCTACAACATGAATAATCTTTTTTTTTGTACCCAAATCTTTTTAGGTCCTTTTGTGTTCGCCATAAAGGTATTGTTGTACCCTTCTTAGGTCAACCTCTACAGTTGGATATCATGTGTCCAATCTTACCACAAAAATAACAGACAATGGTGTCCTTATTGTTAGAACAAAGCTTGAAGCCCCTAGTTTTTGTTTTGGTTTAATAATTTTGCAATGCCTAACATGCTTTAATAGTAGAGACATTTGTATTGAATGTTTTAGACTAAGCATGTGTGTAATATAGCTTTAATCTTTTTCATGCTTACTGTTTGACTAGTTATGAAGTAGATGAAGATTTCTTTATCTCTAAGTTTCTTAAGAACTCACCTCTACTTAAAATTTGGCTAGCAGCATCGAATTAATCGATTGTCTCATTTGGTAATCGACTGCCCAAGCCAGTTTCAAAAGAAGAAACGTTCTGCAACTTAGAATAATTGATTACCCTATAAGATAATCTATTATCCAGCTCTTGGAAACCAAGAGAAACTCTCTGTGTGAATCTATAATCGATTACCCTTTTCTGATAATCGATTAATCAATTACTGGAATAGCAGAACAAAGGATATTTTGATGAATTAATCGATTACCTATTTTTATAATTGAATAGATTTGTGTCAATTGTCAAAATTTGTAAATACTCTACGTGTTTTCTTTTTAAAAGACTATTGATTCATTCAGTTTAAGATAAAAACATTTTCAAGAGAGTTCTCAAAAAAAGAATATCACTGCAATTAATCTAAAGATTGAAGTTGATCAAAGAATCACCCATTTTACAATCATGAATTAATTAACTTGTGAAAAAATATCAAAGATCAAAGATTTACACATTTAAGGTGTATTCAATCCTTATCTTTTAATCTTTTAAAAATATTGTTCTTGGTTAGATTTATTAGGAATATTGGAAAATTGATAGGATTTTAATTCTGAATATTTTCTTGTAGGGTTGAAGAGAAAATTTTGTTTTAAAAAGGACATATTATTTATCTATATATGCTTAGTTGCTTAATGTTGCATTAATTAATTAATCCTTCCCTGTATCGCTTCCTGTGTTAATATGATATAATAACAAAGATAAAAACATGGGTAGTTAATTTTTCCGTGGATCTCCCATATATTATATATGGGGCCAATGGAAGGGAGGTACTTAGATCTATCAAGAACTCAAAATTTTAGAGAAGGAAAATGAAACTGCGGATCTGAAGCGATAGAAATACGATTGTAAACAACAAGAAATTAGTGTATGGGGTAGTTTTTGGTGTTTTACGGGCTTGTACGCCGTTTTTTTTTGGTAAAGTTCCGGGCTTGTATCTGTATGGTTTTTATACTCGTAATTCATATGGACCGGGCCAGCACTGTCTGTGCTTTGTTCTGCTATTGTTTTAGTAATTATTTTGCTTATTCAAAATAACAAAAAAAAAAAGAAATTAGAGTTATCTTCCTAACGAAAAAACAATCATTTCATATTTGAATCAGTATGAATGATAAAAAAAAATTCTCGTATTATATTTTCTTGTTTTCGAGAAGATCATATTATATTTTCTTATATCCCACCCTTATTGCCGGTTTGGTTTATATAAAATGTTGAGGAATGAAAGTGAAACGGTAGAAAAATAGATGAAATATAAAAACAAATTGAATAGTTTGGTTGATATGGAAGAGGGGTGGGTGAAAGTTCCAGAATATACATGGGAGCACATGACAAAGTTTCATTGCAAATGTGAGAGAGAGAGAGAGAGAGATTTTTTATTTTTATTTTTTACAAAATCATTCTTTGTTGCTTGGTGACCATGAAGGCTGATGAGAGAGGGCCCCAAAAAATAACTATGTAAACATGGGTAAAAATGTATTTTTGTTAATATGCTAGTTTTCTTTTTTCCTTACCTACCAAATCATTCATTCAAATATTTTTTCTCTTTTTTATTATATTTCACTTCAACCAAACATTTTTACTATATTTTACTTCTTTTCATTTATTTTCTTTCATCACAAACAAATACAAGCTTACAACTCTCTTTAATGGTAAAAAATGGGACATGTAGAAGAAAACAAAAAAGAAATACACCTCTAGAAAGTGTACACAGCTTGAGAAAGGAAGAGAAAAAAAAAGACAAAACTGATAGATGCAATGAATGATACCATAAGAATACAAGAGGTAGATAAAGAAGTATAGGATTTCATTTAGGTTCCTAAAATTAATTTTTTTTTGTTCCCTTAACATATATTATTATTATTATTATTATTATTATTATTATTATTATTATTATTATAGTTTCTGAACTAGGTACCAAAATGAAGAAAATAGGGTGGGTTACTTTTAGAGATTTAAATAAAATCCTAAAAAATTTTAGGAACTTATTTGAGTTGTTAATTTTAGAGACTAATGTGATAGTGAGACACAATTTTAGGGAGACTATGCACTCTTATTAAAATTAAAGTGAGATAGAAATAGAATTAAGAATATAAAACTAGTGTAATAAACGAGACAAGAGGAGAAAGATAAGAGAAGGACAAAAGTGATAGATGTGAATATGAATAAAATAATATGAAAAAACTAAAAGGATAGGTATATAAGGTAGTTCTAAAAATTGAGATATAGAAAAAAAGAGAGATAAAAGAAAAGGTATCGATAAAATCAATACATGTGATGAATGACATATATATGATGAGAACATAAAAAAGAAATTAAGAGGTATAGGGAGGTTGTAAGAATTTTAGTGTGAAAAAATAGGATTAATTAAAATGAAAAATCAAGGATAATATAAAGTGTGGAAATTGCTGTAAAAAAATGTAGAAATTCTTAAGCAAGAAAAAAAATCCAATCTTTATTGGAAGGCAAAAAAAATCCAATTAGGAAGGTTGTATCAGTATTTAGTATATCTAAAGTCGTTTTATTTTCCTAAAGGAGTTTATTTTACAACTGGGTATCTGTATAAGGGACCTTGTGAATGAGAACCAAGTTAGATAAGGGGGCCTTCCATTTTTGGCTGATCATGGAAATTGAGTGCATCTTTACATCTTTATAGTTCGTATGAAAGTTAAATTTCTGTTACAGTTTAGGTGGAAATGGACCCAAACCATACAAACTGCCTCTTCTTGACAAGGGCATATATGTCCTTGTAAATTAAAAAGCTTCCCCTTAATTCCAAAGAAAAAAGCCTTTCCTTGAGGATAAGCAAAAATATATATATGGTGCATATATAAACTATCTAGCTGCATCATCTGTACCATTCTCACTGTCCATTTTTTCTGTCTCAGCCAATAGTACAAGCCATCCCCTAACAAAGAAATACATAAAGAGAATTTTAAAATTCTAATTCTAATTTCTCAAATTTGTTACATATATATAACATAACTAGCTTTTATGACTAGTAATTAGGAAAAGGAATCAGACAGGCATTTGACACATGTGCCTTTTCATGAAAGAAACAAAGATGTATAGTCAAACAAGTTTTTAAGAGGCAAATTACAATAAAAAAGGGGGGTGATATTATGTTCGAAGATGGAACCGTTTTTAGATAACCAAATGAAAAGGAGTACATGGTAAAGAGAAGAGGAGATTATTGAACCATACTCTACCCGAGGCATGCACTGTGAGAAATCTGAATTTCTGATCCTGTATGTAGTTGAAGCCCATGCTACAATGCAAAGGTATTAATTCCATACGCCAAAGGAAATTCAGCATTGTGGGTACCTCAACATTGGTCTTTTATAAGTGAGTCAAACGTAATGTCACATTGATTCTCAGCCATGGAACATGGCCTCCTTCAGATACACAACCCTATTTAATATAGGAGTTGCCACTTTTTTACTAATCAAAATGAAATGTGTCAACAACAATAAGTAGCTTTTAATTAGACTTCAACTAATTAATACCTTCTTTTTCTTGAAATTACACATACTTTAGTAGGTTACTTTTTCTCACGCACCCTCGAGTACACATACTCTCTGCCTCCACGCATTTCAATGACCAAGTCACATTCTAATGGCTTTCTGTTTATGATCAACAGAGTAATACTTCTCCAAAAAAAAAATTTATATAAAGCACATTAGGTGTCTGCTTATCATACAATCCTTAAACAATTTTTTTTTTTTTAGCTTGACACTAATTACTCATTCCCTTTTGTTATAAATTAAAAGAAAACATTTTTTTTAATTAACTATGGTAAATTTTAACTAATAATAAAAAGTACGTCAAAATGAGTATTAGAAAGTGCATTGATAATCCTATCCAGGGTAAAAATATCTGAAAGGAAAATAATATTGAGACACCTAAAATGTTAAAGGACTGCTAGTGCGAGAGGAAAAAAAAGAGAAAAAATAAAATAATATAAGTAGTATGATGTGAAGAAAAAAGATATAACGATTAATGTTATGTATTTAAAAAAAAAAAAGTGTTCAATTGTCATTATCCTATCTGAAATTTACTCTCATTTCAGTTTAGCTTTCAAAATTTCTTACAATCAAAACAAAACCAGTACTATTCAGATATCTGTCACTGTCTGTTACAAAATTATTCACCAATTCCCCAATGCAGGTGGTCCAAAATTTCCAAGCATCTAACTGGAAGGACTGATAATGAGATCAAGAACTACTAGAGGACAAGGATCCAGAAGCACCTCAAGCAAGCTTCCAACTTTCAGCAACAGCATAATTCTGAGATAAATGATCATCACCAAGCTTGCACTAGCCAAGTGTCCACCATGGCTCAACCCATAGAAACCTATTCTCCACCCAGTTATCAAGGAACGTTAGATCCATTTTCAATTCAGTTCCCCACAAATCCTGATCATTCGAGTTGTTGTACCAATGACAGTAGCAACAACAACACCAACAACTATTGGAGCATGGAGGATATCTGGTCAATGCAATTAGCCAATTACTAAACGGGAATTAAACCTATAATTAAACATAATTATATAATATGTATAAACCTAAGTGTCTAAGTTCCATAAAATTAAGCTGTAGTCTCTGGCTTAATACATGTTAGGTTTGTTTATGCAAGTAGTTGGATGTTTGGACTTCTGTGTTATGCGTACCATCAATATTTTAAGAACTTAGTTAAGTTTCGTATGTTATGGGCTCTTAATTAAACTATATCTGCCCAAAATTATATCAAATGTGATGTGATGGTATGTTGACTTGTTATAGCAAGTCCTATTTTCTCAATCACTGATTTGTTTTAACGTAAGATTTCATAATTTTTGTCTTTATCTCAAGCTCAACCTAATGATGATAGATATAATTAACTTATTGAATAAGGGTATTTCATAGGATAAAAAATTATGTGCTTTTACGTGTAGACCAAACATGCATCTGCTAATACAGATGGTTAATTAAACATGTTAAATACTAAATATACACAACTGTTGATTAAAACTTTCTCATGTTGATAAAAAAATTTCGTTGAACTTTAAAATCTTAATAGTTGGGCAAGGTAAATTGTGTAACAACGTGTTGGGATAGTCAGATAGTGGTGTCAGAAATCACCTTCATATAAACGGGAAGACAACCAAGCATGTGTTGTCATGAACTAGCATTTATTCCCCATATACATATATATTATGACCTAACTAAAGCCACAACAAATTGACAAATGGTCACATAATAGCCACCTTAGTAATGTTTGTTAACAATTATATTCACCCTCTTTTTTTTCCTTGTGACGGGAACCTAACTCTTGTCCATGACTGCATCATGCAGTGACGTCTTCGATGACATGTGCCTCGTAAACTCACGTAATCACAGTAAAAAAATCTTAATTAAATATCAATGCATTTCAGTGAATTTCTTTAAAAAATCATAATAATGTTGATTGAATATAATAAGACTCATTTTTTATTATTTAAAAATTTTGATTGAATATTTAAAGATTTTTTTGAAAATAAATATTTTAAAATCCTTTAAAATTTTAATTAAACACACCCCTAATTGCAAAGAATATATGTTTGTATTGATATTCGAAATAAAATAAATATTCAACAATTGTTTTCGATTTGTTCATGTAGTTGGAAAAAAAATTCTAATACTAGTGTTGGATTAATTCTACTCGAAAAAAGATTTTAATATTTATTTTTTTATACTTCATTTTAAAAAATAAATATTGGGACTTCTATTAACATCACTATTATTCGATTGTGAAAAATGATATTTGATAAAATATTAAAAAATAGTCTATTAATAGATTATTTTGACTAAGTATCAAAATATATTTTTTCGACTAATTATATGATGACAAGAAATCATGATTTATAAAACATCAAAATCGTAGAAAATATTTACAATGGAGATTATAAACAAAAGTCATCAACATGGAGATTGATACAAGTTATTAATAGTGAAGATGGTTTGGAAGTTATGAGTAGTTAAAAATTATTGTCTATAAATATTAGTTTGTACCATTGTAATACGAATTAAAACATGTAACATCCTCATATTCATATAAATTAATGTGAGGTTCATGAGATCACATAACGCTTAAGGCAAATAAAACAAGATTTTCAACCAACATTTCAATTTTTATTTTTATTTTTTTCTAAATCTTTTAACTTTGTCAATCTTCATTTCTTCTAAAAAATGATCGATTTTTTATATTGATAAAAATTTAACACGACAAAAGACTTATTAGGAGGATAAAAGATCTTTGAAGAAAAAATTATCTCCTTCCTCAAATATACCTATAAGATTATAGATTTGACGATGGTAAGTGACACATGTTGATGTTTTTAACTATTGTGATACTCAATGCTTGACTAACTGATTTAGAAGATATTGAACGATTTAAGCAGCAAAAAATTGCTTCTCATTATAATTAATTAATTATGATCAGCACCTCCCCAATTCATAATCTAAACGTCCCAGATTAAACCAATACAAAAGCTTTTTTCTTCTGAATATACAAAATTATAATAACAATCCAAAAAGTATCATTACATAAAGCATAATTTGCGTGCCATCCGTCAAACCAAACAAAGGATCCATATAAATAAAATGAATCTGCATGCCGTATTTATACAGAAGCGAGAACAAGGACTCATGCTGAGGAAAAAAATGAACAAGCACAATAATACTAACGAAACCCCACATTTGCTAATTGCTTGTGAATAAAATCTGAGATTGGCATAAATGCCTCCCGTATGTTTGGTTGTATCTTTGCATACAACAGATGTGTTGCTCCTCTCCCAATCCACTTGCCCACCAAGTGTTCGACGTATTTCCTATTCACTGTGTCCACAGCAAAACTCACCTTTCAAGAAGCTTCTGACATCAATCATAAAGACAAAAACGCACCCCAACATTTTTCACCAACCCACAAGATCCAGATCCAAACATTTCCATTTTTTCACCGCGTCAACAACTGACCCATTTTCTCCATTACCGTTACATTGCCTCAGCCGCGATCGACCTCGCTTTCAGCGCTGCGAACATCTTCGACGTCGCGACAAACTGTTGGGTCTTCTACGCCTTCCCCGAACTCGCAAGAATTTCGAGGACGAGGATTTCCCCAGCAAAAGATGTGGTCGTACTGCATAGGCATGGTGTTTCCTTTTTCCACTTTTGATCACAAGTTAGCTAAGGGTAAGGGTTGTCCCTCATGGATGTGCTACTTGGATTTTTTCCAACAAAATAAGTAGAGGGTTAACGGTCACCGTTAATGAAAGAGCATGCAGAGGGATAAATCGAATTTGTCAAGCCTCTATTCGTTTAAATACATAAATGATTATTTATCCAAAATATAATTTAATCTTCATTTTTTTTCTTTTTTAATCGGAGCAAGCATATCATTAGAATAAAACATTTAAAAAAAATATAAATTAGAACAAACATAATAATAAGCATAATATAGATTAATAAATATAATATGTTTATTATTCTAAAATTTTTATGAGACTCAAACAAACATATACAATCATTAAGTTAATCCTTACAAAAAAAAATGAGACCTAACATGATTTTATCATCATTTGTCAATCATTAAGTTAATCCTTACAAAAAATATGATGATTATTAATCAATATTATGTTTATTATTATGTTTTTTCTAACTTATACTTATTTTCTTATTTTTTTTTTAAAGTGTTTATTGAAATCTTATGGTTGCAAAGGAGAGAAGATAGAGATTAAATTATATTTTGGGTAAATAGTCATTTTCGTCCCTAGGAGTGCTGATAAATTTGTCCCTGAATGTGTCACGTAAACTCTTCCATCAATAGTGGTAGACGAAAGTTAATAGATGAATAGATTTATCACATTTTTTTCACTTTCGGAGACTAAAATTTGAATTTTTATTGTTCCAGATGAATTTCTTAGCGCTCTACACATCTAGGGACAAAAATAACTATTTATTCTTCTTTTTTTAATATTTTTCTATTTTATTTCCTTTTCTTTTGCTATTGGATGGTTTTTAGGCTAAATATTTTAGGGAATAAACAATTTTGGAGTTTATGTAGTCCGACTCATGATACTTTATTTATAAACAAAATAATAAATTACTAACACACTAATTTTATATAGTTAATTACATTAATATTATTTTTTATGAATTATTAATCAAGAGTTATTAACTTTTTTAAAAATTATTAAAATTTAATATATAATTTTTTAAATTTTATTTTATACCATTTATATGTTTTTATTTTTAATATTATACATATTTTTGTTTAACCAATTTATAGTTAATTTCATAAATTAAGATCTAAATTATTTACATAATTTTTTTAAATTGATTTTAATATATAGATTATTTTGTTCTCTACTTATTTATGTATATTAAATGTTATTAATTTTTTAATTTTAATAATTTTAAAAATAATAACCTTTGAATAATGATACGTAAAAAATAATATTAATATAGTTAATTAAACAAAATAAGTATTTTATTACCTTATCTAAGAATAATTTTACGTAAATAATTAGAGTAAAAATAATATGATTATTCAAATCAATTTAAAAAAAATATGTAAATAATTTACATATTAATTTGTGAAATTTAATTATAAATTGCTAAAATAAAAATACAAATATGTAGACTATTCAAAATAAAAACATATAACATGATATAAATAAAATTAAAAATATTTATATATTAAATATTTTTTAATTTATAAATTTTGATAATTTGAAAAAAATAATAATAACTTTGACTAATGATGCATAGAAAATGATCTTAATATACTTAGATAAACAAAGTAATTGTCTTGGTGGTTTATTGATTTGTTTATGAATAAAGGGTTAAGACACTTTTTTTTTTTTTCACATCATTTAACACTAATTTCATGGATATCTAATCCATCCACAAACAAAACATTTAAACTTAATTATTTGTAGTTTAAAAATTTAAAACTTAATGTTTTGGCTAACCTCAATTAAGACTAATTTTTTGCAACATTGATCGAGACTATTTTTCAATCAATGTCGACTGATGATATTTTTTGGCCAATGTCGGCTTGGGCTATTTTTCAGCCAATGTCCACCAGGAATATTTTTTGGTCATGGTCAGCTAGGCTTTTTTGCTCAATGTTTGTCGGTGATTTTTTTGGCAGACATCAGTTAGGGTTTTTCAGTCAATGTCAACCATAACTATTTTTTGACCAACGTCGGGTAGGTTTTATTGTTGATATAAGCATGGACTTTTTTTTGTTGCATCAACTAAGGTTTTTTTGGTTGATGCAGTTGAGGTTAATTTTTTGCCGACATCGTCCAGGGCTATTTTTTTTGTCACTGTTTACTAGGTTTTTTTTACAGCATTGGTCGGGACTATTTTTTGCTAGCGTCGACTAGGGTTTTTTAAGTCGACGTCAACTGAGGCTACTTTTTTGCTAATGTCGACCAGCGATGATTTTTGGGACTATTTTTTGACTGGCGTTGGCTATGATTTTTTCAATCGATTGTCAGATGAGGCAATTTTTTGGTTGACATTGGTAATTTTTGGTATCTTGAAAATGGATACTTAAGACATATGACAGGAAACAAATCAAAATTTTTGTCTCTAAAGGCTAAATAATAAGGTTTTGTGACCTATGGAGATAACAACAAAGGGAGAATTCTTGGTGTAGGTAATATTGTACCTCTTTATGATGATGGTGGTGGTGATAATGATGTAAGAAGTCCTAGAGAATCCTTTCCTATAAGCAAAAAGGTAGTGAACATTAACCTTCTTGAAGGACACTCACTACAACACAACAGTCTTCCTAAGGAGTGGAAAGCACCTAAGGACCTTTCTATTGACAACATCATAGGTGATACTGAAAAGGGAGTTTCTACTTGACATACACTAAATCTATTTTGTGAATTTTATGCATTTGTGTCTATGGTAAAGCCTTCAACTATTGAAGAAGTGCTTGTTGATGAACATTGGGTTATGGCCATGCATGATGAACTTAATCAGTTTAAAAGGAGTGAAGTTTAGTAAAACAAACATTATAGGTACTAAATGGGTTTTAAAAGATAAACTAGATGAACATGGCTTCATAACTATGAATAAAGCAAAGCTAGTAGCCAAGGACTATAACCAACAAAAGGGTATAGACTTTGGTGAAACCTATGCTCCAATAGCTATATTAGAAGTTGTGAGGTTTTGCTTGCATTTTCTTGTATTATGAATTTTAAATTGTACCAAATGGATGTGAAGAGTGCTTTTCAAAATTTTAAAGAGGACAAGTTGATAAGACATTTTCCATTAAGAAAACCTCTCATGGCATCTTGCATGTGCAAATTTATGTTAATGACATCATATTTGGTTCTACTAATAAATCTCTTTGTGAAGAATTTGTGCATAAGATGCAGGGGGAGTGTGAAATTTTAATGATGGGGGAGTTAAACTATTTCCTTGGTCTACGAGTGAAGAAAATGAACCATGGAACTTTTCTCTATCAAACCAAGTATTGTAAGGAACTTCTCAAGAAGTTTGATATGGATAAAAGCAAGGAGGTTGCAACTCTTAAGGCTATAAATTACTACCTTAATGCAGATGATAAAGGGAAGCCCATTGACCAAGCAAAGTATAGAGGTATTATTTGTTCCTTACTCTATTTGACTACTAGTAGACCTGACATTTTGTTTAGTCTTTGCATCGGTGCTCGCTATCAATCATGTCCTAAAGAGTCACATTTCTCAACAGTTAAGAAGATCATGAAGTATCTTAGAGGAACCTTAGATGTTGGCTTATGGTACCCTTAAGGTGTTGAGATCTCTCTAGTGGAATACTCAAATTTGGATTTTGCTAGCATGCAAACTAGATAGGAAGTAGTGGCACTTGTCATTTATTAGGAAATGGCCTAATATCTTGGAATAGCAAGAAGCAAACATGTGTTGTCTTATCTTTGGTTGAGGTTGAGTACATTACTACGAGGAGTTGTAGTGCACAAATATTGTGTCTTAAACAACTACTTTTTGACTTTGGATTGCATTTAGAACACATTCCTTTTAGATGCGATAACATTAATTTCATTAGTCTCACCAAAAATCCTATCATGCATTCTACGACAAAGCATATAGAGATTAGGCATCATTTCATTAGAGATCATATTCACAAGAGTGATTATGACATGGAGTTTGTTGATACAAACTCACAACTAGCTGATATCTTTTCTAAACCTCTACCAAGAGATAGGTTTTTCCACCTTCGTAATGATCTTGGCATCCTAAGTTAGTCTAATCTCACTTGAGCCAACTTGGAAGTTGTCATTCATGTATATATGCATTTTCTTTTGTGTGTTTGTTTGCTTGTTTGTACATATGGTTTGAGTTCTTAAACATTTAGCATTCATAAAAACCTTTTAGCATGTTTATTTCTGCAAAAAATTTGTTTAAGCTTGCATGATAATTGATTCTCTATTCCTATAACTGATTATTTCTAGCTGAGACTGATATCCATTTGTTGATGGATTGGCAAGAGCACCAATGCGTCTCAAGTAGTAAAGTTAAAACGAAAATCTGAGTATTGTATTCACAGAGACTTTGTTTATACTTAGATAGATGAATATTTGATTAAGAAAAAGATTTGAAAAAGTTGTAGAAAAATAGTAATTTAAATTGACAGAAAATTAAATCAAACAAGAAAAGAATTAAACATGAATTAATTAAGGACATAGAAGATGAGAAAATCCAATATTATTGTAGAAGAAAATTCAGAAGATGAGAATGTTGGGAACTTAACCTACCAGAGTTACTCATTGATGTAATGTTAATGATTTTTCTCTATTTATAATTATTCCAATTTACACCTACATCTACTAATATACTCTAACTTTGGTTCCCTCGTGAAATTGTAAATCCCTTTGCAGAGCTAAAATAGTAAATTACATTAAGAATAAAGATGTATAACAAGCTAAAAAAATATCAACCTATCCCTAGTGATGGCTTTATTTAGATACCATTTCTCAGTTTTATTAGAAAATAAAATTTTCCAACGCTACTCCTAAAACTTACCATGCAAATGGGTGATCAAACCACAAGCAATAATATAAAACACAAGAAAGGATAATACAAATATAATGTTATTAAATAGATAGGAAGAGAAGTTACATCAAGAGTAGTTGGTTGTCAAGTTCCCGACAAAGGGGTTTAGCCTCTCATTATCATGGAGACTTTATAATTGTAAGAGGAAAATATTTAATAAAGGAGGAAAAGATAAGAAAGGAAATGGAAGGAAGGAATGACTCTCATTACTTGCTTCTCCTTCTTCTAATCTTTGCCTTCTATAAGGAATTATATTCTCTTGGAATTTTTGTGTGTCTTTTTCTTCTTCTTTCTTCTTCTTTTATAGGTGCAGATTAACGGGCTGCTGAATTAATCTGATTTCCTTAATTGGTCCTTCTTTCCTTAATTATTTTGCTTTCCTTAATTAGTCATGTTTTCCTCAATTAGTCTTTTTTTCCTTAATTAGCTTGCTTTCCTCAATTAGTCTTATTTCCTTAATTAGTTTGTTTTCCTTAATTATTCATATTTTTTCTGGGCTTTATTTTACTCACTAAGCTACATAAATCCATCACTTTTAATATTATTTGCACAAAAACTTAAATGATGT